>NW_027516348.1:0-60827 GCF_048772815.1 Callospermophilus lateralis
TTGGGCAGCTAAGTGGACTTAGTGAACTGATCATTACCACAGAGATCATCAAGGTCGGATGAAAAAAAATTTGCCGAGTATTCCGAAAACCAGTAGTTTTTTGGAAGCTTGGCACACCTTTCCAATGAATGTGTTTTACGCAGTCTTTGCTTGTGCCTATTTCAAGAGGAAACAAACCACAAAGACAGAACTTAGAACTACTTTATTTTGTCAAGTTTCAAGGAGCTAGCACAAACCGTGTTTGATTTAGACTTCCAAACACATCTATATATATAGGAGGAAATAGAGGGAAACCTAAAAACTCAAACTGTTACTGGTAAGGAACGCTTCATCCTAGAAGAGTGAATATTGGGCAGCTAAGTGGACTAAGTAAACTGATCATTACCACAGAGATCATCAAGGTCGGATGAAAAAAAATTTTGCCGAGTATTCAGAAAACCAGTAGTTTTTTGGAAGCTTGGCAAACCTTTCCAATGAAGGTGTTTTACGCAGTCTTTGCTTGTGGCTATTTCAAGAGGAAACAAACCACAAAGACAGAACTTAGAACTACTTTATTTTGTCAAGTTTCAAGGAGCTAGCACAAACCGTGTTTGATTTAGACTTAAAAAACACATCTATCTGTATAGGAGGAAATAGAGTGAAACCTAAAAATTCAAACTGTTACTGGTAACGAACGCTTCATCCTAGAAGAGTGAAAGTTGGGCAGCTAAGTGGACTTAGCGAACTGATCATTACCACAGAGATCATCAAGTTCGGATGAAAAAAATTTGAAGAGTATTCAGAAAACCAGTAGTATTTTTTGAAGCTTGGAACACCTTTCCAATGAATGTGTTTTACGCAGTCTTTGCTTGTGGCTATTTCAAAAGGAAACAAACCACAAAGACAGAACTTAGAACTGCTTTATTTTCTCAAGTTTCAAGGAGGTAGCACAAACCGTGTTTGATTTAGACTTAAAAAACACATCTATCTGTATAGGAGGAAATAGAGTGAAACCTAAAAATTCAAACTGTTACTGGTAAGGAACGCTTCATCCTTGAAGAGTGAAAATTGGGCAGCTATGTGGACTAAGTAAACTGATCATTACCACAGAGATCATCAAGGTCGGATGAAAAAAAATTTTGCCGAGTATTCAGAAAACCAGTAGTTTTTTGGAAGCTTGGCACACCTTTCCAATGATGGTGTTTTACGCAGTCATTGCTTGTGGCTATTTCAAGAGGAAACAAACCACAAAGACAGAACTTAGAACTACTTTATTTTGTCAAGTTTCAAGGAGCTAGCACAAACCGTGTTTGATTTAGACTTAAAAAACACATCTATCTGTATAGGAGGAAATAGAGTGAAACCTAAAAATTCAAACTGTTACTGGTAATGAACGCTTCATCCTAGAAGAGTGAAAATTGGGCAGCTAAGTGGACTTAGTGAACTGATCATTACCACAGAGATCATCAAGGTCGGATGAAAAAAAATTTGCCGAGTATTCAGAAAACCAGTAGTATTTTGGAATCTTGGAACACCTTTCCAATGAATGTGTTTTACGCAGTCTTTGCTTGTGGCTATTTCAAGAGGAAACAAACCCACAAAGACAGAACTTAGAACTACTTTATTTTGTCAAGTTTCAAGGAGCTAGCACAAACCGTGTTTGATTTAGACTCAAAAAACACATCTATCTGTATAGGAAGAAATAGAGGGAAACCTAAAATTCAAACTGTTACTGGTAACGAACGCTTCATCCTAGAAGAGTGAAAGTTGGGCAGCTAAGTGGACTTAGTGAACTGATCATTACCACAGAGATCATCAAGGTAGGATGAAAAAAAATTTGCCGAATATTCAGAAAACCAGTAGTATTTTGGAAGCTTGGAACACCTTTCCAATGAATGTGTTTTACGCAGTCTTTGCTTGTGGCTATTTCAAGAGGAAACAAACCACAAAGACAGAACTTAGAACTACTTTATTTTGTCAAGTTTCAAGGAGCTAGCACAAACCGTGTTTGATTTAGACTTAAAAAACACATCGATCTGTATAGGAGGAAATAGAGTGAAACCTAAAAATTCAAACTGTTACTGGTAACGACACTTCATCCTAGAAGAGTGAAAATTGGGCAGCTAAGTGGACTTAGTAAACTGATCATTACCACAGAGATCATCAAGGTCGGATGAAAAAAAATTTGCCGAGTATTCCGAAAACCAGTAGTTTTTTGGAAGCTTGGCACACCTTTCCAATGAATGTGTTTTACGCAGTCTTTGCTTGTGCCTATTTCAAGAGGAAACAAACCACAAAGACAGAACTTAGAACTACTTTATTTTGTCAAGTTTCAAGGAGCTAGCACAAACCGTGTTTGATTTAGACTTCCAAACACATCTATATATATAGGAGGAAATAGAGGGAAACCTAAAAACTCAAACTGTTACTGGTAAGGAACGCTTCATCCTAGAAGAGTGAATATTGGGCAGCTAAGTGGACTAAGTAAAATGATCATTACCACAGAGATCATCAAGGTCGGATGAAAAAAAATTTTGCCGAGTATTCAGAAAACCAGTAGTTTTTTGGAAGCTTGGCAAACCTTTCCAATGAAGGTGTTTTACGCAGACTTTGCTTGTGGCTATTTCAAGAGGAAACAAACCACAAAGACAGAACTTAGAACTACTTTATTTTGTCAAGTTTCAAGGAGCTAGCACAAACCGTGTTTGATTTAGACTTAAAAAACAATCTATCTGTATAGGAGGAAATAGAGTGAAACCTAAAAATTCAAACTGTTACTGGTAACGAACGCTTCATCCTAGAAGAGTGAAAATTGGGCAGCTAAGTGGACTTAGTGAACTGATCATTACCACAGAGATCATCAAGGTCGGATGAAAAAAAATTTGCCGAGTATTCAGAAAACCAGTTGTATTTTGGAATCTTGGAACACCTTTCCAATGAATGTGTTTTACGCAGTCTTTGCTTGTGGCTATTTCAAGAGGAAGCACACCACAAAGATAGAACTTAGAACTACTTTATTTTGTCAAGTTTCAAGGAGCTAGCACAAACCGTGTTTGATTTAGACTTAAAAAACACATCTATCTGTATAGGAGGAAATAGAGTGAAACCTAAAAATTCAAACTGTTAATGGTAACGAACGCTTCATCCTAGAAGAGTGAAAATTGGGCAGGTAAGTGGACTTAGTGAACTGATCATTACCACAGAGATCATCAAGTTCGGATGAAAAAAATTTGCCGAGTATTCAGAAAACCAGTAGTATTTTGGAAGCTTGGAACACCTTTCCAATGAATGTGTTTTACGCAGTCTTTGATTGTGGCTATTTCAAGAGGAAACAAACCACAAAGACAGAACTTAGAACTACTTTATTTTGTCAAGTTTCAAGGAGCTAGCACAAACCGTGTTTGATTTAGACTTAAAAAACACATCTATCTGTATAGGAGGAAATAGAGTGAAACCTAAAAATTCAAACTGTTACTGGAAACGAACGCTTCATCCTAGAAGAGTGAAAGTTGGGCAGCTAAGTGGACTTAGTGAACTGATCATTACCACAGAGATCATCAAGTTCGGATGAAAAAAAATTTGCCGAGTATTCAGAAAACCAGTTGTATTTTTTGAAGCTTGGAACACCTTTCCAATGAATGTGTTTTACGCAGTCTTTGCTTGTGGCTATTTCAAGAGGAAACAAACCACAAAGACAGAACTTAGAACTACTTTATTTTCTCAAGTTTCAAGGAGCTAGCACAAACCGTGTTTGATTTAGACTTAAAAAACACATCGATCTGTATAGGAGGAAATAGAGTGAATCCTAAAAATTCAAACTGTTACTGGTAACGACACTTCATCCTAGAAGAGTGAAAATTGGGCAGCTAAGTGGACTTAGTGAACTGATCATTACCACAGAGATCATCAAGTTCGGATGAAAAAAAATTTGCCGAGTATTCCGAAAACCAGTAGTTTTTTGGAAGCTTGGCACACCTTTCCAATGAATGTGTTTTACGCAGTCTTTGCTTGTGCCTATTTCAAGAGGAAACAAACCACAAAGACAGAACTTAGAACTACTTTATTTTGTCAAGTTTCAAGGAGCTAGCACAAACCGTGTTTGATTTAGACTTCCAAACACATCTATATATATAGGAGGAAATAGAGGGAACCTAAAACTCAAAACTGTTACTGGTAAGGAACGCTTCATCCTAGAAGAGTGAATATTGGGCAGCTAAGTGGACTAAGTAAACTGATCATTACCACAGAGATCATCAAGGTCGGATGAAAAAAAAATTTTGCCGAGTATTCAGAAAACCAGTAGTTTTTTGGAAGCTTGGCAAACCTTTCCAATGAAGGTGTTTTACGCAGACTTTGCTTGTGGCTATTTCAAGAGGAAACAAACCTCAAAGACAGAACTTAGAACTACTTTATTTTGTCAAGTTGCAAGGAGCTAGCACAAACCGTGTTTGATTTAGACTTAAAAAAACACATCTATCTGTATAGGAGGAAATAGAGTGAAACCTAAAAATTCAAACTGTTACTGGTAACGAACGCTTCATCCTAGAAGAGTGAAAATTGGGCAGCTAAGTGGACTTAGTGAACTGATCATTACCACAGAGATCATCAAGGTCGGATGAAAAAAAATTTGCCGAGTATTCAGAAAACCAGTTGTATTTTGGAATCTTGGAACACCTTTCCAATGAATGTGTTTTACGCAGTCTTTGCTTGTGGCTATTTCAAGAGGAAGCACACCACAAAGACAGAACTTAGAACTACTTTATTTTGTCAAGTTTCAAGGAGCTAGCACAAACCGTGTTTGATTTAGACTTAAAAAACACATCTATCTGTATAGGAGGAAATAGAGTGAAACCTAAAAATTCAAACTGTTAATGGTAACGAACGCTTCATCCTAGAAGAGTGAAATTTGGGCAGGTAAGTGGACTTAGTGAACTGATCATTACCACAGAGATCATCAAGTTCGGATGAAAAAAAATTTGCCGAGTATTCAGAAAACCAGTAGTATTTTGGAAGCTTGGAACACCTTTCCAATGAATGTCTTTTACGCAGTCTTTGATTGTGGCTATTTCAAGAGGAAACAAACCACAAAGACAGAACTTAGAACTACTTTATTTTGTCAAGTTTCAAGGAGCTAGCACAAACCGTGTTTGATTTAGACTTAAAAAACACATCTATCTGTATAGGAGGAAATAGAGTGAAACCTAAAAATTCAAACTGTTACTGGAAACGAACGCTTCATCCTAGAAGAGTGAAAGTTGGGCAGCTAAGTGGACTTAGTGAACTGATCATTACCACAGAGATCATCAAGTTCGGATGAAAAAAAATTTGCCGAGTATTCAGAAAACCAGTTGTATTTTTTGAAGCTTGGAACACCTTTCCAATGAATGTGTTTACGCAGTCTTTGCTTGTGGCTATTTCAAGAGGAAACAAACCACAAAGACAGAACTTAGAACTACTTTATTTTCTCAAGTTTCAAGGAGCTAGCACAAACCGTGTTTGATTTAGACTTAAAAAACACAACTATCTGTATAGGAGGAAATAGAGTGAAACCTAAAAATTCAAACTGTTAATGGTAACGAACGCTTCATCCTAGAAGAGTGAAAATTGGGCAGGTAAGTGGACTTAGTGAACTGATCATTACCACAGAGATCATCAAGTTCGGATGAAAAAAAATTTGCCGAGTATTCAGAAAACCAGTAGTATTTTGGAAGCTTGGAACACCTTTCCAATGAATGTGTTTTACGCAGTCTTTGATTGTGGCTATTTCAAGAGGAAACAAACCACAAAGACAGAACTTAGAACTACTTTATTTTGTCAAGTTTCAAGGAGCTAGCACAAACCGTGTTTGATTTAGACTTAAAAAACACATCTATCTGTATAGGAGGAAATAGAGTGAAACCTAAAAATTCAAACTGTTACTGGAAACGAACGCTTCATCCTAGAAGAGTGAAAGTTGGGCAGCTAAGTGGACTTAGTGAACTGATCATTACCACAGAGATCATCAAGTTCGGATGAAAAAAAATTTGCCGAGTATTCAGAAAACCAGTTGTATTTTTTGAAGCTTGGAACACCTTCCAATGAATGTGTTTTACGCAGTCTTTGCTTGTGGCTATTTCAAGAGGAAACAAACCACAAAGACAGAACTTAGAACTACTTTATTTTCTCAAGTTTCAAGGAGCTAGCACAAACCGTGTTTGATTTAGACTTAAAAAACTCATCTATCTGTATAGGAGGAAATAGAGTGAAACCTAAAAATTCAAACTGTTACTGGTAACGAACGCTTCATCCTAGAAGAGTGAAAATTGGGCAGCTAAGTGGACTTAGTGAACTGATCATTACCACAGAGATCATCAAGGTCGGATGAAAAAAAATTTGCCGAGTATTCAGAAAACCAGTAGTATTTTGGAATCTTGGAACACCTTTCCAATGAATGTGTTTTACGCAGTCTTTGATTGTGGCTATTTCAAGAGGAAACAAACCACAAAGACAGAACTTAGAACTACTTTATTTTGTCAAGTTTCAAGGAGCTAGAACAAACCGTGTTTGATTTAGACTTAAAAAACTCATCTACCTGTATAGGAGGAAATAGAGTGAAACCTAAAAATTCAAACTGTTACTGGTAACGAACGCTTCATCCTAGAAGAGTGAAAATTGGGCAGGTAAGTGGACTTAGTGAACTGATCATTACCACAGAGATCATCAAGGTCGGATGAAAAAAAATTTGCCGAGTATTCAGAAAACAAGTAGTATTTTGGAAGCTTGGAACACCTTTCCAATAAAGGTGTTTTACGCAGTGTTTGCTTGTGGCTATTTCAAGAGGAAACAAACCACAAAGACAGAACTTAGAACTACTTTATTTTGTCAAGTTTCAAGGAGCTAGCACAAACCGTGTTTGATTAGACTTAAAAAACACATCGATCTGTATAGGAGGAAATAGAGTGAAACCTAAAAATTCAAACTGTTACTGGTAACAACACTTCATCCTAGAAGAGGGAAAATTGGGCAGCTAAGTGGACTTAGTGAACTGATCATTACCACAGAGATCATCAAGGTCGGATGAAAAAAATTTGCCGAGTATTCCGAAAACCAGTAGTTTTTTGGAAGCTTGGCACACCTTTCCAATGAATGTGTTTTACGCAGTCTTTGCTTGTGCCTATTTCAAGAGGAAACAAACCACAAAGACAGAACTTAGAACTACTTTATTTTGTCCAGTTTCAAGGAGCTAGCACAAACCGTGTTTGATTTAGACTTCCAAACACATCTATATATATAGGAGGAAATAGAGGGAAACCTAAAAACTCAAACTGTTACTGGTAAGGAACGCTTCATCCTAGAAGAGTGAATATTGGGCAGCTAAGTGGACTAAGTAAACTGATCATTTACCACAGAGATCATCAAGGTCGGATGAAAAAAAATTTTGCCGAGTATTCAGAAAACCAGTAGTTTTTTGGAAGCTTGGCAAACCTTTCCAATGAAGGTGTTTTTACGCAGTCTTTGCTTGTGGCTATTTCAAGAGGAAACAAACCACAAAGACAGAACTTAGAACTACTTTATTTTGTCAAGTTTCAAGGAGCTAGCACAAACCGTGTTTGATTTAGACTTAAAAAACACATCTATCTGTATAGGAGGAAATAGAGTGAAACCTAAAAATTCAAACTGTTACTGGTAACGAACGCTTCATCCTAGAAGAGTGAAAATTGGGCAGCTAAGTGGACTTAGTGAACTGATCATTACCACAGAGATCATCAAGGTCGGATGAAAAAAAATTTTCCGAGTATTCAGAAAACCAGTAGTATTTTGGAAGCTTGGAACACCTTTCCAATAAAGGTGTTTTACGCAGTCTTTGCTTGTGGCTATTTCAAGAGGAAACAAACCACAAAGACAGAACTTAGAACTACTTTATTTTGTCAAGTTTCAAGGAGCTAGCACAAACCGTGTTTGATTTAGAATTAAAAAACACATCTATCTGTATAGGAGGAAATAGAGTGAAACCTAAAAATTCAAACTGTTACTGGTAACGAACGCTTCATCCTAGAAGAGTGAAAGTTGGGCAGCTAAGTGGACTTAGTGAACTGATTATTACCACAGAGATCATCAAGGTCGGATGAAAAAAAATTTGCCGAGTATTCAGAAAACCAGTAGTATTTTGGAAGCTTGGCACACCTTTCCAATGAATGTGTTTTACGCAGTCTTTTATTGTGGCTATTTCAAGAGGAAACAAACCACAAAGACAGAACTTAGAACTACTTTATTTTGTCAAGTTTGAAGGAGCTAGCACAAACCGTGTTTGATTTAGACTTAAAAAACACATCTATCTGTATAGGAGGAAATAGAGTGAAACCTAAAAATTCAAACTGTTACTGGTAACGAACGCTTCATCCTAGAAGAGTGAAAATTGGGCAGCTAAGTGGACTTAGTGAACTGATCATTACCACAGAGATCATCAAGGTCGGATGAAAAAATAATTTGCCGAGTATTCAGAAAACCAGTAGTATTTTGGAATCTTGGAACACCTTTCCAATAAAGGTGTTTTACACAGTGTTTGCTTGTGGCTATTTCAAGAGGAAACAAACCACAAAGACAGAACTTAGAACTACTTTATTTTGTCAAGTTTCAAGGAGCTAGCACAAACCGTGTTTGATTTAGACTTAAAAAACACATCTATCTGTATAGGAGGAAATAGAGTGAAACCTAAAAATTCAAACTGTTACTGGTAACGAACGCTTCATCCTAGAAGAGTGAAAATTGGGCAGCTAAGTGGACTTAGTGAACTGATCATTACCACAGAGATCATCAAGGTCGGATGAAAAAAAATTTGCCGAGTATTCAGAAAACCAGTAGTATTTTGGAAGCTTGGAACACCTTTCCAAAAAGGTGTTTTACGCAGTGTTTGCATGTGGCTATTTCAAGAGGAAACAAACCACAAAGACAGAACTTAGAACTACTTTATTTTGTCAAGTTTCAAGGAGCTAGCACAAACCGTGTTTGATTTACACTTAAAAAACACATCTATCTGTATAGGAGGAAATAGAGTGAAACCTAAAAATTCAAACTGTTACTGGAAACGAACGCTTCATCCTAGAAGAGTGAAAGTTGGGCAGCTAAGTGGACTTAGTGAACTGATCATTACCACAGAGATCATCAAGTTCGGATGAAAAAAAATTTGCCGAGTATTCAGAAAACCAGTTGTATTTTTTGAAGCTTGGAACACCGTTCCAATGAATGTGTTTTACGCAGTCTTTGCTTGTGGCTATTTCAAGAGGAAACAAACCACAAAAACAGAACTTAGAACTACTTTATTTTCTCAAGTTTCAAGGAGCTAGCACAAACCGTGTTTGATTTAGACTTAAAAAACTCATCTATCTGTATAGGAGGAAATAGAGTGAAACCTAAAAATTCAAACTGTTACTGGTAACGAACGCTTCATCCTAGAAGAGTGAAAATTGGGCAGCTAAGTGGACTTAGTGAACTGATCATTACCACAGAGATCATCAAGGTCGGATGAAAAAAAATTTGCCGAGTATTCAGAAAACCAGTAGTATTTTGGAATCTTGGAACACCTTTCCAATGAATGTGTTTTACGCAGTCTTTGATTGTGGCTATTTCAAGAGGAAACAAACCACAAAGACAGAACTTAGAACTACGTTATTTTGTCAAGTTTCAAGGAGCTAGCACAAACCGTGTTTGATTTAGACTTAAAAAACTCATCTACCTGTATAGGAGGAAATAGAGTGAAACCTAAAAATTCAAACTGTTACTGGTAACGAACGCTTCATCCTAGAAGAGTGAAAATTGGGCAGGTAAGTGGACTTAGTGAACTGATCATTACCACAGAGATCATCAAGGTCGGATGAAAAAAAATTTGCCGAGTATTCCGAAAACCAGTAGTTTTTTGGAAGCTTGGCACACCTTTCCAATGAATGTGTTTTACGCAGTCTTTGCTTGTGCCTATTTCAAGAGGAAACAAACCACAAAGACAGAACTTAGAACTACTTTATTTTGTCAAGTTTCAAGGAGCTAGCACAAACCGTGTTTGATTTAGACTTCCAAACACATCTATATATATAGGAGGAAATAGAGGGAAACCTAAAAACTCAAACTGTTACTGGTAAGGAACGCTTCATCCTAGAAGAGTGAATATTGGGCAGCTAAGTGGACTAAGTAAACTGATCATTACCACAGAGATCATCAAGGTCGGATGAAAAAAAATTTTGCCGAGTATTCAGAAAACCAGTAGTTTTTTGGAAGCTTGGCAAACCTTTCCAATGAAGGTGTTTTACGCAGACTTTGCTTGTGGCTATTTCAAGAGGAAACAAACCACAAAGACAGAACTTAGAACTACTTTATTTTGTCAAGTTTCAAGGAGCTAGCACAAACCGTGTTTGATTTAGACTTAAAAAACACATCTATCTGTATAGGAGGAAATAGAGTGAAACCTAAAAATTCAAACTGTTACTGGTAACGAACGCTTCATCCTAGAAGAGTGAAAATTGGGCAGCTAAGTGGACTTAGTGAACTGATCATTACCACAGAGATCATCAAGGTCGGATGAAAAAAAATTTGCCGAGTATTCAGAAAACCAGTTGTATTTTGGAATCTTGGAACACCTTTCCAATGAATGTGTTTTACGCAGTCTTTGCTTGTGGCTATTTCAAGAGGAAGCACACCACAAAGATAGAACTTAGAACTACTTTATTTTGTCAAGTTTCAAGGAGCTAGCACAAACCGTGTTTGATTTAGACTTAAAAAACACATCTATCTGTATAGGAGGAAATAGAGTGAAACCTAAAAATTCAAACTGTTAATGGTAACGAACGCTTCATCCTAGAAGAGTGAAAATTGGGCAGGTAAGTGGACTTAGTGAACTGATCATTACCACAGAGATCATTAAGTTCGGATGAAAAAAAATTTGCCGAGTATTCAGAAAACCAGTAGTATTTTGGAAGCTTGGAACACCTTTCCAATGAATGTGTTTTACGCAGTCTTTGATTGTGGCTATTTCAAGAGGAAACAAACCACAAAGACAGAACTTAGAACTACTTTATTTTGTCAAGTTTCAAGGAGCTAGCACAAACCGTGTTTGATTTAGACTTAAAAAACACATCTATCTGTATAGGAGGAAATAGAGTGAAACCTAAAAATTCAAACTGTTACTGGAAACGAACGCTTCATCCTAGAAGAGTGAAAGTTGGGCAGCTAAGTGGACTTAGTGAACTGATCATTACCACAGAGATCATCAAGTTCGGATGAAAAAAAATTTGCCGAGTATTCAGAAAACCAGTTGTATTTTTTGAAGCTTGGAACACCTTTCCAATGAATGTGTTTTACGCAGTCTTTGCTTGTGGCTATTTCAAGAGGAAACAAACCACAAAGACAGAACTTAGAACTACTTTATTTTCTCAAGTTTCAAGGAGCTAGCACAAACCGTGTTTGATTTAGACTTAAAAAACACATCGATCTGTATAGGAGGAAATAGAGTGAATCCTAAAAATTCAAACTGTTACTGGTAACGACACTTCATCCTAGAAGAGTGAAAATTGGGCAGCTAAGTGGACTTAGTGAACTGATCATTACCACAGAGATCATCAAGTTCGGATGAAAAAAAATTTGCCGAGTATTCCGAAAACCAGTAGTTTTTTGGAAGCTTGGCACACCTTTCCAATGAATGTGTTTTACGCAGTCTTTGCTTGTGCCTATTTCAAGAGGAAACAAACCACAAAGACAGAACTTAGAACTACTTTATTTTGTCAAGTTTCAAGGAGCTAGCACAAACCGTGTTTGATTTAGACTTCCAAACACATCTATATATATAGGAGGAAATAGAGGGAAACCTAAAAACTCAAACTGTTACTGGTAAGGAACGCTTCATCCTAGAAGAGTGAATATTGGGCAGCTAAGTGGACTAAGTAAACTGATCATTACCACAGAGATCATCAAGGTCGGATGAAAAAAAATTTTGCCGACTATTCAGAAAACCAGTAGTTTTTTGGAAGCTTGGCAAACCTTTCCAATGAAGGTGTTTTACGCAGACTTTGCTTGTGGCTATTTCAAGAGGAAACAAACCTCAAAGACAGAACTTAGAACTACTTTATTTTGTCAAGTTGCAAGGAGCTAGCACAAACCGTGTTTGATTTAGACTTAAAAAACACATCTATCTGTATAGGAGGAAATAGAGTGAAACCTAAAAATTCAAACTGTTACTGGTAACGAACGCTTCATCCTAGAAGAGTGAAAATTGGGCAGCTAAGTGGACTTAGTGAACTGATCATTACCACAGAGATCATCAAGGTCGGATGAAAAAAAATTTGCCGAGTATTCAGAAAACCAGTTGTATTTTGGAATCTTGGAACACCTTTCCAATGAATGTGTTTTACGCAGTCTTTGCTTGTGGCTATTTCAAGAGGAAGCACACCACAAAGACAGAACTTAGAACTACTTTATTTTGTCAAGTTTCAAGGAGCTAGCACAAACCGTGTTTGATTTAGACTTAAAAAACACATCTATCTGTATAGGAGGAAATAGAGTGAAACCTAAAAATTCAAACTGTTACTGGTAACGAACGCTTCATCCTAGAAGAGTGAAAATTGGGCAGCTAAGTGGACTTAGTGAACTGATCATTACCACAGAGATCATCAAGGTCGGATGAAAAAAAATTTGCCGAGTATTCAGAAAACCAGTTGTATTTTGGAATCTTGGAACACCTTTCCAATGAATGTGTTTTACGCAGTCTTTGCTTGTGGCTATTTCAAGAGGAAGCACACCACAAAGACAGAACTTAGAACTACTTTATTTTGTCAAGTTTCAAGGAGCTAGCACAAACCGTGTTTGATTTAGACTTAAAAAACACATCTATCTGTATAGGAGGAAATAGAGTGAAACCTAAAAATTCAAACTGTTAATGGTAACGAACGCTTCATCCTAGAAGAGTGAAATTTGGGCAGGTAAGTGGACTTAGTGAACTGATCATTACCACAGAGATCATCAAGTTCGGATGAAAAAAAATTTGCCGAGTATTCAGAAAACCAGTAGTATTTTGGAAGCTTGGAACACCTTTCCAATGAATGTCTTTTACGCAGTCTTTGATTGTGGCTATTTCAAGAGGAAACAAACCACAAAGACAGAACTTAGAACTACTTTATTTTGTCAAGTTTCAAGGAGCTAGCACAAACCGTGTTTGATTTAGACTTAAAAAACACATCTATCTGTATAGGAGGAAATAGAGTGAAACCTAAAAATTCAAACTGTTACTGGAAACGAACGCTTCATCCTAGAAGAGTGAAAGTTGGGCAGCTAAGTGGACTTAGTGAACTGATCATTACCACAGAGATCATCAAGTTCGGATGAAAAAAAATTTGCCGAGTATTCAGAAAACCAGTTGTATTTTTTGAAGCTTGGAACACCTTTCCAATGAATGTGTTTTACGCAGTCTTTGCTTGTGGCTATTTCAAGAGGAAACAAACCACAAAGACAGAACTTAGAACTACTTTATTTTCTCAAGTTTCAAGGAGCTAGCACAAACCGTGTTTGATTTAGACTTAAAAAACACAACTATCTGTATAGGAGGAAATAGAGTGAAACCTAAAAATTCAAACTGTTAATGGTAACGAACGCTTCATCCTAGAAGAGTGAAAATTGGGCAGGTAAGTGGACTTAGTGAACTGATCATTACCACAGAGATCATCAAGTTCGGATGAAAAAAAATTTGCCGAGTATTCAGAAAACCAGTAGTATTTTGGAAGCTTGGAACACCTTTCCAATGAATGTGTTTTACGCAGTCTTTGATTGTGGCTATTTCAAGAGGAAACAAACCACAAAGACAGAACTTAGAACTACTTTATTTTGTCAAGTTTCAAGGAGCTAGCACAAACCGTGTTTGATTTAGACTTAAAAAACACATCTATCTGTATAGGAGGAAATAGAGTGAAACCTAAAAATTCAAACTGTTACTGGAAACGAACGCTTCATCCTAGAAGAGTGAAAGTTGGGCAGCTAAGTGGACTTAGTGAACTGATCATTACCACAGAGATCATCAAGTTCGGATGAAAAAAAATTTGCCGAGTATTCAGAAAACCAGTTGTATTTTTTGAAGCTTGGAACACCTTTCCAATGAATGTGTTTTACGCAGTCTTTGCTTGTGGCTATTTCAAGAGGAAACAAACCACAAAGACAGAACTTAGAACTACTTTATTTTCTCAAGTTTCAAGGAGCTAGCACAAACCGTGTTTGATTTAGACTTAAAAAACTCATCTATCTGTATAGGAGGAAATAGAGTGAAACCTAAAAATTCAAACTGTTACTGGTAACGAACGCTTCATCCTAGAAGAGTGAAAATTGGGCAGCTAAGTGGACTTAGTGAACTGATCATTACCACAGAGATCATCAAGGTCGGATGAAAAAAAATTTGCCGAGTATTCAGAAAACCAGTAGTATTTTGGAATCTTGGAACACCTTTCCAATGAATGTGTTTTACGCAGTCTTTGATTGTGGCTATTTCAAGAGGAAACAAACCACAAAGACAGAACTTAGAACTACTTTATTTTGTCAAGTTTCAAGGAGCTAGAACAAACCGTGTTTGATTTAGACTTAAAAAACTCATCTACCTGTATAGGAGGAAATAGAGTGAAACCTAAAAATTCAAACTGTTACTGGTAACGAACGCTTCATCCTAGAAGAGTGAAAATTGGGCAGGTAAGTGGACTTAGTGAACTGATCATTACCACAGAGATCATCAAGGTCGGATGAAAAAAAATTTGCCGAGTATTCAGAAAACAAGTAGTATTTTGGAAGCTTGGAACACCTTTCCAATAAAGGTGTTTTACGCAGTGTTTGCTTGTGGCTATTTCAAGAGGAAACAAACCACAAAGACAGAACTTAGAACTACTTTATTTTGTCAAGTTTCAAGGAGCTAGCACAAACCGTGTTTGATTTAGACTTAAAAAACACATCGATCTGTATAGGAGGAAATAGAGTGAAACCTAAAAATTCAAACTGTTACTGGTAACAACACTTCATCCTAGAAGAGGGAAAATTGGGCAGCTAAGTGGACTTAGTGAACTGATCATTACCACAGAGATCATCAAGGTCGGATGAAAAAAAATTTGCCGAGTATTCCGAAAACCAGTAGTTTTTTGGAAGCTTGGCACACCTTTCCAATGAATGTGTTTTACGCAGTCTTTGCTTGTGCCTATTTCAAGAGGAAACAAACCACAAAGACAGAACTTAGAACTACTTTATTTTGTCAAGTTTCAAGGAGCTAGCACAAACCGTGTTTGATTTAGACTTCCAAACACATCTATATATATAGGAGGAAATAGAGGGAAACCTAAAAACTCAAACTGTTACTGGTAAGGAACGCTTCATCCTAGAAGAGTGAATATTGGGCAGCTAAGTGGACTAAGTAAACTGATCATTACCACAGAGATCATCAAGGTCAGATGAAAAAAAATTTTGCCGAGTATTCAGAAAACCAGTAGTTTTTTGGAAGCTTGGCAAACCTTTCCAATGAAGGTGTTTTACGCAGTCTTTGCTTGTGGCTATTTCAAGAGGAAACAAACCACAAAGACAGAACTTAGAACTACTTTATTTTGTCAAGTTTCAAGGAGCTAGCACAAACCGTGTTTGATTTAGACTTAAAAAACACATCTATCTGTATAGGAGGAAATAGAGTGAAACCTAAAAATTCAAACTGTTACTGGTAACGAACGCTTCATCCTAGAAGAGTGAAAATTGGGCAGCTAAGTGGACTTAGTGAACTGATCATTACCACAGAGATCATCAAGGTCGGATGAAAAAAAATTTGCCGAGTATTCAGAAAACCAGTAGTATTTTGGAAGCTTGGAACACCTTTCCAAAAAGGTGTTTTACGCAGTGTTTGCATGTGGCTATTTCAAGAGGAAACAAACCACAAAGACAGAACTTAGAACTACTTTATTTTGTCAAGTTTCAAGGAGCTAGCACACACCGTGTTTGATTTAGAATTAAAAAACACATCTATCTGTATAGGAGGAAATAGAGTGAAACCTAAAAATTCAAACTGTTACTGGTAACGAACGCTTCATCCTAGAAGAGTGAAAGTTGGGCAGCTAAGTGGACTTAGTGAACTGATTATTACCACAGAGATCATCAAGGTCGGATGAAAAAAAATTTGCCGAGTATTCAGAAAACCAGTAGTATTTTGGAAGCTTGGCACACCTTTCCAATGAATGTGTTTTACGCAGTCTTTTATTGTGGCTATTTCAAGAGGAAACAAACCACAAAGACAGAACTTAGAACTACTTTATTTTCTCAAGTTTGAAGGAGCTAGCACAAACCGTGTTTGATTTAGACTTAAAAAACACATCTATCTGTATAGGAGGAAATAGAGTGAAACCTAAAAATTCAAACTGTTACTGGTAACGAACGCTTCATCCTAGAAGAGTGAAAATTGGGCAGCTAAGTGGACTTAGTGAACTGATCATTACCACAGAGATCATCAAGGTCGGATGAAAAAATAATTTGCCGAGTATTCAGAAAACCAGTAGTATTTTGGAATCTTGGAACACCTTTCCAATAAAGGTGTTTTACACAGTGTTTGCTTGTGGCTATTTCAAGAGGAAACAAACCACAAAGACAGAACTTAGAACTACTTTATTTTGTCAAGTTTCAAGGAGCTAGCACAAACCGTGTTTGATTTAGACTTAAAAAACACATCTATCTGTATAGGAGGAAATAGAGTGAAACCTAAAAATTCAAACTGTTACTGGTAACGAACGCTTCATCCTAGAAGAGTGAAAATTGGGCAGCTAAGTGGACTTAGTGAACTGATCATTACCACAGAGATCATCAAGGTCGGATGAAAAAAAATTTGCCGAGTATTCAGAAAACCAGTAGTATTTTGGAAGCTTGGAACACCTTTCCAATGAATGTGTTTTACGCAGTCTTTGCTTGTGGCTATTTCAAGAGGAAACAAACCACAAAGACAGAACTTAGAACTACTTTATTTTGTCAAGTTTCAAGGAGCTAGCACAAACCGTGTTTGATTTAGACTTAAAAAACACATCTATCTGTATAGGAGGAAATAGAGTGAAACCTAAAAATTCAAACTGTTACTGGTAACGAACGCTTCATCCTAGAAGAGTGAAAGTTGGGCAGCTAAGTGGACTTAGCGAACTGATCATTACCACAGAGATCATCAAGGTCGGATGAAAAAAAATTTGCCGAGTATTCGGAAAACCAGTAGTTTTTTGGAAGCTTGGCACACCTTTCCAATGAATGTGTTTTACGCAGTGTTTGCTTGTGCCTATTTCAAGAGGAAACAAACCACAAAGTCAGAACTTAGAACTACTTTATTTTGTCAAGTTTCAAGGAGCTAGCACAAACCGTGTTTGATTTAGACTTCCAAACACATCTATATATATAGGAGGAAATAGAGTGAAACCTAAAAACTCAAACTGTTACTGGTAAGGAACGCTTCATCCTAGAAGAGTGAATATTGGGCAGCTAAGTGGACTTAGTGAACTGATCATTACCACAGAGATCATCAAGTTCGGATGAAAAAAAATTTGCCGAGTATTCAGAAAACCAGTTGTATTTTTTGAAGCTTGGAACACCTTTCCAATGAATGTGTTTTACGCAGTCTTTGCTTGTGGCTATTTCAAGAGGAAACAAACCACAAAGACAGAACTTAGAACTACTTTATTTTCTCAAGTTTCAAGGAGCTAGCACAAACCGTGTTTGATTTAGACTTAAAAAACTCATCTATCTGTATAGGAGGAAATAGAGTGAAACCTAAAAATTCAAACTGTTACTGGTAACGAACGCTTCATCCTAGAAGAGTGAAAATTGGGCAGCTAAGTGGACTTAGTGAACTGATCATTACCACAGAGATCATCAAGGTCGGATGAAAAAAAATTTGCCGAGTATTCAGAAAACCAGTAGTATTTTGGAATCTTGGAACACCTTTCCAATGAATGTGTTTTACGCAGTCTTTGATTGTGGCTATTTCAAGAGGAAACAAACCACAAAGACAGAACTTAGAACTACTTTATTTTGTCAAGTTTCAAGGAGCTAGAACAAACCGTGTTTGATTTAGACTTAAAAAACTCATCTACCTGTATAGGAGGAAATAGAGTGAAACCTAAAAATTCAAACTGTTACTGGTAACGAACGCTTCATCCTAGAAGAGTGAAAATTGGGCAGGTAAGTGGACTTAGTGAACTGATCATTACCACAGAGATCATCAAGGTCGGATGAAAAAAAATTTGCCGAGTATTCAGAAAACAAGTAGTATTTTGGAAGCTTGGAACACCTTTCCAATAAAGGTGTTTTACGCAGTGTTTGCTTGTGGCTATTTCAAGAGGAAACAAACCACAAAGACAGAACTTAGAACTACTTTATTTTGTCAAGTTTCAAGGAGCTAGCACAAACCGTGTTTGATTTAGACTTAAAAAACACATCGATCTGTATAGGAGGAAATAGAGTGAAACCTAAAAATTCAAACTGTTACTGGTAACAACACTTCATCCTAGAAGAGGGAAAATTGGGCAGCTAAGTGGACTTAGTGAACTGATCATTACCACAGAGATCATCAAGGTCGGATGAAAAAAAATTTGCCGAGTATTCCGAAAACCAGTAGTTTTTTGGAAGCTTGGCACACCTTTCCAATGAATGTGTTTTACGCAGTCTTTGCTTGTGCCTATTTCAAGAGGAAACAAACCACAAAGACAGAACTTAGAACTACTTTATTTTGTCAAGTTTCAAGGAGCTAGCACAAACCGTGTTTGATTTAGACTTCCAAACACATCTATATATATAGGAGGAAATAGAGGGAAACCTAAAAACTCAAACTGTTACTGGTAAGGAACGCTTCATCCTAGAAGAGTGAATATTGGGCAGCTAAGTGGACTAAGTAAACTGATCATTACCACAGAGATCATCAAGGTCGGATGAAAAAAAATTTTGCCGAGTATTCAGAAAACCAGTAGTTTTTTGGAAGCTTGGCAAACCTTTCCAATGAAGGTGTTTTACGCAGTCTTTGCTTGTGGCTATTTCAAGAGGAAACAAACCACAAAGACAGAACTTAGAACTACTTTATTTTGTCAAGTTTCAAGGAGCTAGCACAAACCGTGTTTGATTTAGACTTAAAAAACACATCTATCTGTATAGGAGGAAATAGAGTGAAACCTAAAAATTCAAACTGTTACTGGTAACGAACGCTTCATCCTAGAAGAGTGAAAATTGGGCAGCTAAGTGGACTTAGTGAACTGATCATTACCACAGAGATCATCAAGGTCGGATGAAAAAAAATTTGCCGAGTATTCAGAAAACCAGTAGTATTTTGGAAGCTTGGAACACCTTTCCAAAAAGGTGTTTTACGCAGTGTTTGCATGTGGCTATTTCAAGAGGAAACAAACCACAAAGACAGAACTTAGAACTACTTTATTTTGTCAAGTTTCAAGGAGCTAGCACAAACCGTGTTTGATTTAGAATTAAAAAACACATCTATCTGTATAGGAGGAAATAGAGTGAAACCTAAAAATTCAAACTGTTACTGGTAACGAACGCTTCATCCTAGAAGAGTGAAAGTTGGGCAGCTAAGTGGACTTAGTGAACTGATTATTACCACAGAGATCATCAAGGTCGGATGAAAAAAAATTTGCCGAGTATTCAGAAAACCAGTAGTATTTTGGAAGCTTGGCACACCTTTCCAATGAATGTGTTTTACGCAGTCTTTTATTGTGGCTATTTCAAGAGGAAACAAACCACAAAGACAGAACTTAGAACTACTTTATTTTGTCAAGTTTGAAGGAGCTAGCACAAACCGTGTTTGATTTAGACTTAAAAAACACATCTATCTGTATAGGAGGAAATAGAGTGAAACCTAAAAATTCAAACTGTTACTGGTAACGAACGCTTCATCCTAGAAGAGTGAAAATTGGGCAGCTAAGTGGACTTAGTGAACTGATCATTACCACAGAGATCATCAAGGTCGGATGAAAAAATAATTTGCCGAGTATTCAGAAAACCAGTAGTATTTTGGAATCTTGGAACACCTTTCCAATAAAGGTGTTTTACACAGTGTTTGCTTGTGGCTATTTCAAGAGGAAACAAACCACAAAGACAGAACTTAGAACTACTTTATTTTGTCAAGTTTCAAGGAGCTAGCACAAACCGTGTTTGATTTAGACTTAAAAAACACATCTATCTGTATAGGAGGAAATAGAGTGAAACCTAAAAATTCAAACTGTTACTGGTAACGAACGCTTCATCCTAGAAGAGTGAAAATTGGGCAGCTAAGTGGACTTAGTGAACTGATCATTACCACAGAGATCATCAAGGTCGGATGAAAAAAAATTTGCCGAGTATTCAGAAAACCAGTAGTATTTTGGAAGCTTGGAACACCTTTCCAATGAATGTGTTTTACGCAGTCTTTGCTTGTGGCTATTTCAAGAGGAAACAAACCACAAAGACAGAACTTAGAACTACTTTATTTTGTCAAGTTTCAAGGAGCTAGCACAAACCGTGTTTGATTTAGACTTAAAAAACACATCTATCTGTATAGGAGGAAATAGAGTGAAACCTAAAAATTCAAACTGTTACTGGTAACGAACGCTTCATCCTAGAAGAGTGAAAGTTGGGCAGCTAAGTGGACTTAGTGAACTGATCATTACCACAGAGATCATCAAGGTCGGATGAAAAAAAATTTGCCGAGTATTCCGAAAACCAGTAGTTTTTTGGAAGCTTGGCACACCTTTCCAATGAATGTGTTTTACGCAGTG
This sequence comes from Callospermophilus lateralis, assembly GCF_048772815.1. Taxonomy (NCBI): domain Eukaryota; kingdom Metazoa; phylum Chordata; class Mammalia; order Rodentia; family Sciuridae; genus Callospermophilus; species Callospermophilus lateralis. Next base: position 20,736 of record NW_027516348.1, read on the forward strand.
TTTGCTTGTGCCTATTTCAAGAGGAAACAAACCACAAAGTCAGAACTTAGAACTACTTTATTTTGTCAAGTTTCAAGGAGCTAGCACAAACCGTGTTTGATTTAGACTTCCAAACACATCTATATATATAGGAGGAAATAGAGTGAAACCTAAAAACTCAAACTGTTACTGGTAAGGAACGCTTCATCTAGAAGAGTGAACATTGGGCACCTAAGTGGACTAAGTAAACTGATCATTACCACAGAGATCATCACCGTCGGATGAAAAAAAATTTTGCCGAGTATTTCGAAACCAGTAGTTTTTTGGAAGCTTGGCACACCTTAAAATGAAGGTGTTTTACGCACTCTTTGCTTGTGGCTATTTCAAAAGGAAACAAACCACAAAGACAGAACTTAGAACTACTTTATTTTGTCAAGTTTCAAGGAGCTAGCACAAACCGTGTTTGATTTAGACTTAAAAAACACATCTATCTGTATAGGAGGAAATAGAGTGAAACCTAAAAATTCAAACTGTTACTGGTAACGAACGCTTCATCCTAGAAGAGTGAAAATTGGGCAGCTAAGTGGACTTAGTGAACTGATCATTACCACAGAGATCATCAAGGTCGGATGAAAAAAAATTGCCGAGTATTCAGAAAAACAGTAGTATTTTGGAATCTTGGAACACCTTTCCAATGAATGTGTTTTACGCAGTCTTTGCTTGTGGCTATTTCAAGAGGAAACAAACCACAATGACAGAACTTAGAACTACTTTATTTTGTCAAGTTTCAAGGAGCTAGCACAAACCGTGTTTGATTTAGACTTAAAAAACACATCTATCTGTATAGGAGGAAATAGAGTGAAACCTAAAAATTCAAACTGTTACTGGTAACGAATGCTTCATCCTAGAAGAGTGAAAGTTGGGCAGCTAAGTGGACTTAGTGAACTGATCATTACCACAGAGATCATCAAGGTCAGATGAAAAAAATTTGCCGAGTATTCAGAAACCAGTAGTATTTTTTGAAGCTTGGAACACCTTTCCAATGAATGTGTTTTACGCACTCTTTGCTTGTGGCTATTTCAAGAGGAAACAAACCACAAAGACAGAACTTAGAACTACTTTATTTTGTCAAGTTTCAAGGAGCTAGCGCAAACCGTGTTTGATTTAGACTTAAAAAACTCATCTACCTGTATAGGAGGAAATAGAGTGAAACCTAAAAATTCAAACTGTTACTGGTAACGAACGCTTCATCCTAGAAGAGTGAAAATTGGGCAGGTAAGTGGACTTAGTGAACTGATCATTACCACAGAGATCATCAAGGTCGGATGAAAAAAAATTTGCGAGTATTCAGAAAACCAGTAGTATTTTGGAAGCTTGGAACACTTTACCAATAAAGGTGTTTTACGCAGTGTTTGCTTGTGGCTATTTCAAGAGGAAACAAACCACAAAGACAGAACTTAGAACTACTTTATTTTGTCAAGTTTCAAGGAGCTAGCACAAACCGTGTTTGATTTAGACTTAAAAAACACATCTATCTGTATAGGAGGAAATAGAGTGAAACCTAAAAATTCAAACTGTTACTGGTAACGAATGCTTCATCCTAGAAGAGTGAAAATTGGGCAGCTAAGTGGACTTAGTGAACTGATCATTACCACAGAGATCATCAAGGTCGGATGAAAAAAAATTTGCCGAGTATTCCGAAAACCAGTAGTTTTTTGGAAGCTTGGCACACCTTTCCAATGAATGTGTTTTACGCAGTATTTGCTTGTGCCTATATCAAGAGGAAAACAAACCACAAAGACAGAACTTAGAACTACTTTATTTTGTCAAGTTTCAAGGAGCTAGCACAAACCGTGTTTGATTTAGACTTCCAAACACATCTCTATATATAGGAGGAAATAGAGTGAAACCTAAAAACTCAAACTGTTACTGGTAAGGAACGCTTCATCCTAGAAGAGTGAATATTGGGCAGCTAAGTGGACTAAGTAAACTGATCATTACCACAGAGATCATCAAGGTCGGATGAAAAAAAATTTTGCCGAGTATTCAGAAAACCAGTAGTATTTTTGGAATCTTGGAACACCTTTCCAATGAATGTGTTTTACGCAGTCTTTGCTTGTGGCTATTTCAAGAGGAAACAAACCACAAAGACAGAACTTAGAACTACGTTATTTTGTCAAGTTTCAAGGAGCTAGCACAAACCGTGTTTGATTTAGACTTAAAAAACACATCTATCTGTATAGGAGGAAATAGAGTGAAACCTAAAAATTCAAACTGTTACTGGTAACGAACGCTTCATCCTAGAAGAGTGAAAATTGGGCAGGTAAGTGACTTAGTGAACTGATCATTACCACAGAGATCATCAAGGTCGGATGGAAAAAAATTTGCCGAGTATTCAGAAAACCAGTAGTATTTTGGAAGCTTGGAACACCTTTCCAATGAATGTGTTTTACGCAGTCTTTGCTTGTGCCTATTTCAAGAGGAAACAAACCACAAAGACAGAACTTAGAACTACTTTATTTTGTCAAGTTTCAAGGAGCTAGCACAAACCGTGTTTGATTTAGACTTAAAAAACACATCTATCTGTATAGGAGGAAATAGAGTGAAACCTAAAAATTCAAACTGTTACTGGTAACGAACGCTTCATCCTAGAAGAGTGAAAGTTGGGCAGCTAAGTGGACTTAGTGAACTGATCATTACCACAGAGATCATCAAGGTCGGATGAAAAAAAATTTGCCGAGTATTCAGAAAACCAGTAGTATTTTGGAAGCTTGGAACACCTTTCCAATGAATATGTTTTACGCAGTCTTTCCTTGTGGCTATTTCAAGAGGAAACAAACCACAAAGACAGAAGTTAGAGCTACTTTATTTTGTCCAGTTTCAAGGAGCTAGCACAAACCGTGTTTGATTTAGACTTAAAAAACATATCTATCTGTATAGGAGGAAATAGAGTGAAACCTAAAAATTCAAACTGTTACTGGTAACGAACGCTTCATCCTAGAAGAGTGAATATTGGGCAGTTAAGTGGACTAAGTAAACTGATGATTACCACAGAGATCATCAAGTCGGATAAAAAAAAATTTGCCGAGTATTCAGAAAACCAGTAGTTTTTTGGAAGCTTGGCACACCTTTCCAATGAATGTGTTTTATGCAGTCTTTGCTTGTGGCTATTTCAAGAGGAAACAAACCACAAAGACAGAACTTAGAACTACTTTATTTTGTCAAGTTTCAAGGAGCTAGCACAAACCGTGTTTGATTTAGACTTAAAAAACACATCTATCTGTATAGGAGGAAATAGAGTGAAACCTAAGAATTCAAACTGTTACTGGTAACGAACGCTTCATCCTAGAAGAGTGAAAATTGGGCAGGTAAGTGGACTTAGTGAACTGATCATTACCACAGAGATCATCAAGGTCGGATGAAAAAAAATTTGCCGAGTATTCAGAAAACCAGTAGTATTTTGGAATCTCGGAACACCTTTCCAATGAATGTGTTTTACGCAGTCTTTGCTTGTGGCTATTTCAAGAGGAAACAAACCACAAAGACAGAACTTAGAACTACTTTATTTTGTCAAGTTTCAAGGAGCTAGCACAAACCGTGTTTGATTTAGACTTAAAAAACACATGTATCTGTATAGGAGGAAATAGAGTGAAACCTAAAAATTCAAACTGTTACTGGTAACGAATGCTTCATCCTAGAAGAGTGAAAATTGGGCAGCTAAGTGGACTTAGTGAACTGATCATTACCACAGAGATCATCAAGGTCGGATGAAAAAAAATTTGCCGAGTATTCCGAAAACCAGTAGTTTTTTGGAAGCTTGGCACACCTTTCCAATGAATGTGTTTTACGCAGTATTTGCTTGTGCCTATTTCAAGAGGAAACAAACCACAAAGACAGAACTTAGAACTACTTTATTTTGTCAAGTTTCAAGGAGCTAGCACAAACCGTGTTTGATTTAGACTTCCAAACACATCTCTATATATAGGAGGAAATAGAGTGAAACCTAAAAACTCAAACTGTTACTGGTAAGGAACGCTTCATCCTAGAAGAGTGAATATTGGGCAGCTAAGTGGACTAAGTAAACTGATCATTACCACAGAGATCATCAAGGTCGGATGAAAAAAAATTTTGCCGAGTATTCAGAAAACCAGTAGTATTTTGGAATCTTGGAAAACCTTTCCAATGAATGTGTTTTACGCAGTCTTTGCTTGTGGCTATTTCAAGAGGAAACAAACCACAAAGACAGAACTTAGAACTACGTTATTTTGTCAAGTTTCAAGGAGCTAGCACAAACCGTGTTTGATTTAGACTTAAAAAACACATCTATCTGTATAGGAGAAATAGAGTGAAACCTAAAAATTCAAACTGTTACTGGTAACGAACGCTTCATCCTAGAAGAGTGAAAATTGGGCAGGTAAGTGGACTTAGTGAACTGATCATTACCACAGAGATCATCAAGGTCGGATGGAAAAAAATTTGCCGAGTATTCAGAAAACCAGTAGTATTTTGGAAGCTTGGAACACCTTTCCAATGAATGTGTTTTACGCAGTCTTTGCTTGTGCCTATTTCAAGAGGAAACAAACCACAAAGACAGAACTTAGAACTACTTTATTTTGTCAAGTTTCAAGGAGCTAGCACAAACCGTGTTTGATTTAGACTTAAAAAACACATCTATCTGTATAGGAGGAAATAGAGTGAAACCTAAAAATTCAAACTGTTACTGGTAACGAACGCTTCATCCTAGAAGAGTGAAAGTTGGGCAGCTAAGTGGACTTAGTGAACTGATCATTACCACAGAGATCATCAAGGTCGGATGAAAAAAAATTTGCCGAGTATTCAGAAAAACCAGTAGTATTTTGGAAGCTTGGAACACCTTTCCAATGAATATGTTTTACGCAGTCTTTCCTTGTGGCTATTTCAAGAGGAAACAAACCACAAAGACAGAAGTTAGAACTACTTTATTTTGTCCAGTTTCAAGGAGCTAGCACAAACCGTGTTTGATTTAGACTTTAAAAACATATCTATCTGTATAGGAGGAAATAGAGTGAAACCTAAAAATTCAAACTGTTACTGGTAACGAACGCTTCATCCTAGAAGAGTGAATATTGGGCAGTTAAGTGGACTAAGTAAACTGATGATTACCACAGAGATCATCAAGGTCGGATAAAAAAAATTTGCCGAGTATTCAGAAAACCAGTAGTTTTTTGGAAGCTTGGCACACCTTTCCAATGAATGTGTTTTACGCAGTCTTTGCTTGTGGCTATTTCAAGAGGAAACAAACCACAAAGACAGAACTTAGAACTACTTTATTTTGTCAAGTTTCAAGGAGCTAGCACAAACCGTGTTTGATTTAGACTTAAAAAACACATCTATCTGTATAGGAGGAAATAGAGTGAAACCTAAGAATTCAAACTGTTACTGGTAACGAACGCTTCATCCTAGAAGAGTGAAAATTGGGCAGGTAAGTGGACTTAGTGAACTGATCATTACCACAGAGATCATCAAGGTCGGATGAAAAAAAATTTGCCGAGTATTCAGAAAACCAGTAGTATTTTGGAATCTCGGAACACCTTTCCAATGAATGTGTTTTACGCAGTCTTTGCTTGTGGCTATTTCAAGAGGAAACAAACCACAAAGACAGAACTTAGAACTAATTTATTTTGTCAAGTTTCAAGGAGCTAGCACAAACCGTGTTTGATTTAGACTTAAAAAAACACATCTATCTGTATAGGAGGAAATAGAGTGAAACCTAAAAATTCAAACTGTTACTGGTAACGAACGCTTCATCCTAGAAGAGTGAAAATTGGGCAGGTAAGTGGACTTAGTGAACTGATCATTACCACAGAGATCATCAAGGTCGGATGAAAAAAAATTTGCCGAGTATTCCGAAAACCAGTAGTTTTTTGGAAGCTTGGCACACCTTTCCAATGAATGTGTTTTACGCAGTGTTTGCTTGTGCCTATTTCAAGAGGAAACAAACCACAAAGACAGAACTTAGAACTACTTTATTTTGTCAAGTTTCAAGGAGCTAGCACAAACCGTGTTTGATTCAGACTTCCAAACACATCTATATATATAGGAGGAAATAGAGTGAAACCTAAAAACTCAAACTGTTACTGGTAAGGAACGCTTTTTCCTAGAAGAGTGAATATTGGGCAGCTAAGTGGACTAAGTAAACTGATCATTACCACAGAGATCATCAAGGTCGGATGAAAAAAAATTTTGCCGAGTATTCAGAAAACCAGTAGTATTTTGGAATCTTGGAACACCTTTCCAATGAATGTGTTTTACGCAGACTTTGCTTGTGGCTATTTCAAGAGGAAACAAACCACAAAGACAGAACTTAGAACTACTTTATTTTGTCAAGTTTCAAGGAGCTAGCACAAACCGTGTTTGATTTAGACTTAAAAAACACATCTATCTGTATAGGAGGAAATAGAGTGAAACCTAAAAATTCAAACTGTTACTGGTAACGAACGCTTCATCCTAGAAGAGTGAAAATTGGGCAGGTAAGTGGACTTAGTGAACTGATCATTACCACAGAGATCATCAAGGTCGGATGAAAAAAAATTTGCCGAGTATTCAGAAAACCAGTAGTATTTTGGAAGCTTGGAACACCTTTCCAATGAATGTGTTTTACGCAGTCTTTGCTTGTGCCTATTTCAAGAGGAAACAAACCACAAAGACAGAACTTAGAACTACTTTATTTTGTCAAGATTCAAGGAGCTAGCACAAACCGTGTTTGATTTAGACTTAAAAAACACATCTATCTGTATAGGAGGAAATAGAGTGAAACCTAAAAATTCAAACTGTTACTGGTAACGAACGCTTCATCCTAGAAGAGTGAAAGTTGGGCAGCTAAGTGGACTTAGTGAACTGATCATTACCACAGAGATCATCAAGGTCGGATGAAAAAAAATTTGCCGAGTTTTCAGAAAACCAGTAGTATTTTTTGAAGCTTGGAACACCTTTCCAATGAATGTGTTTTACGCAGTCTTTGCTTGTGGCTATTTCAAGAGGAAACAAACCACAAAGACAGAACTTAGAACTACTTTATTTTGTCAAGTTTCTAGGAGCTAGCACAAACCGTGTTTGATTTAGACTTAAAAAACACATCTATCTGTATAGGAGGAAATAGAGTGAAACCTAAAAATTCAAACTGTTACTGGTAACGAACTCTTCATCCTAGAAGAGTGAAAGTTGGGCACCTAAGTGGCCTTAGTGAACTGATCATTACCACAGAGATCATCAAGGTCGGATGAAAAAAAATTTGCCGAGTATACAGAAAACCAGTAGTATTTTGGAAGCTTGGAACACCTTTCCAATGAATGTGTTTTACGCAGTCTTTCCTTGTGGCTATTTCAAGAGGAAACAAACCACAAAGACAGAACTTAGAACTACTATATTTTGTCCAGTTTCAAGGAGCTAGCACAAACCGTGTTTCATTTACACTTAAAAAACATATCTATCTGTATAGGAGGAAATAGAGTGAAACCTAAAAATTCAAACTGTTACTGGTAATGAACGCTTCATCCAAGAAGAGTGAATATTGGGCAGTTAAGTGGACTAAGTAAACTGATCATTACCACAGAGATCATCAAGTTCGGATGAAAAAAAATTTGCCGAGTATTCAGAAAACCAGTAGTATTTTGGAATCTTTTAACACCTTTCCAATGAATGTGTTTTACGCAGTCTTTGCTTGTGGCTATTTCAAGAGGAAACAAACCACAAAGACAGAACTTAGAACTACTTTATTTTGTCAAGTTTCAAGGAGCTAGCACAAACCGTGTTTGATTTAGACTTAAAAAACACATCTATCTGTATAGGAGGAAATAGAGTGAAACCTAAAAATTCAAACTGTTACTGGTAACGAACGCTTCATCCTAGAAGAGTGAAAATTGGGCAGGTAAGTGGACTTAGTGAACTGATCATTACCACAGAGATCATCAAGGTCGGATGAAAAAAAATTTTGCCAAGTATTCAGAAAACCAGTAGTATTTTGGAAGCTTGGAACACCTTTCCAATGAATGTGTTTTACGCAGTCTTTGCTTGTGCCTATTTCAAGAGGAAACAAACCACAAAGACAGAACTTAGAACTACTTTATTTTGTCAAGTTCCAAGGATCTAGCACAAACCGTGTTTGATTTAGACTTAAAAAACACATCTATCTGTATAACAGGAAATAGAGTGAAACCTAAAAATTCAAACTGTTACTGGTAACGAACGCTTCATCCTAGAAGAGTGAAAGTTGGGCAGCTAAGTGGACTTAGTGAACTGATCATTACCACAGAGATCATCAAGGTCGGATGAAAAAAAATTTCCCGAGTATTCAGAAAACCAGTAGTATTTTTTGAAGCTTGGAACACCTTTCCAATGAATGTGTTTTACGCACTCTTTGCTTGTGGCTATTTCAAGAGGAAACAAACCACAAAGACAGAACTTAGAACTACTTTATTTTGTCAAGTTTCAAGGAGCTAGCACAAACCGTGTTTGATTTAGACTTAAAAAACACATCTACCTGTATAGGAGGAAATAGAGTGAAACCTAAAAATTCAAACTGTTACTGGTAACGAACGCTTCATCCTAGAAGAGTGAAAATTGGGCAGGTAAGTGGACTTAGTGAACTGATCATTACCACAGAGATCATCAAGGTCGGATGAAAAAAAATTTGCCGAGTATTCAGAAAACCAGTAGTATTTTGGAAGCTTGGAACACCTTACCAATAAAGGTGTTTTACGCAGTGTTTGCTTGTGGCTATTTCAAGAGGAAACAAACCACAAATACAGAACTTAGAACTACTTTATTTTGTCAAGTTTCAAGGAGCTAGCACAAACCGTGTTTGATTTAGACTTAAAAAACACATCGATCTGTATAGGAGGATATAGAGTGAAACCTAAAAATTCAAACTGTTACTGGTAAAGACACTTCATCCTAGAAGAGTGAAAATTGGGCAGCTAAGTGGACTTAGTGAACTGATCATTACCACAGAGATCATCAGGGTCGGATGAAAAAAAATTTGCCGAGTATTCCGAAAACCAGTAGTTTTTTGGAAGCTTGGCACACCTTTCCAATGAATGTAATTTACGCAGTGTTTGCTTGTGCCTATTTCAAGAGGAAACAAACCACAAAGACAGAACTTAGAACTACTTTATTTTGTCAAGTTTCAAAAAGCTAGCACAAACCGTGTTTGATTTAGACTTCCAAACACATCTATATATATAGGAGGAAATAGAGTGAAACCTAAAAACTCAAACTTTTACTGGTAAGGAACACTTCATCCTAGAAGAGTGAAAATTGGGCAGCTAAGTGGACTTAGTGAACTGATCATTACCACAGAGATCATCAAGGTCGGATGAAAAAAAATTTGCCGAGTATTCAGAAAACCAGTTGTATTTTGGAATCTTGGAACACCTTTCCAATGAATGTGCTTTACGCAGTCTTTGCTTGTGGCTATTTCAAGAGGAAGCAAACCACAAAAACAGAACTTAGAACTACTTTATTTTGTCAAGTTTCAAGGAGCTAGCACAAACCGTGTTTGATTTAGACTTAAAAAACACATCTATCTGTATAGGAGGAAATAGAGTGAAACCTAAAAATTCAAACTGTTAATGGTAACGAACGCTTCATCCTAGAAGAGTGAAAATTGGGCAGGTAAGTGGACTTAGTGAACTGATCATTACCACAGAGATCATCAAGGTCGGATGAAAAAAAATTTGCCGAGTATTCAGAAAACCAGTAGTATTTTGGAATCTTGGAACACCTTTCCAATGAATGTGTTTTACGCAGTCTTTGATTGTGGCTATTTCAAGAGGAAACAAACCACAAAGACAGAACTTAGAACTACTTTATTTTGTCAAGTTTCAAGGAGCTAGCACAAACCGTGTTTGATTTAGACTTAAAAAACTCATCTACCTGTATAAGAGGAAATAGAGTGAAACCTAAAAATTCAAACTGTTACTGGTAACGAACGCTTCATCCTAGAAGAGTGAAAATTGGGCAGGTAAGTGGACTTAGTGAACTGATCATTACCACAGAGATCATCAAGGTCGGATGAAAAAAAATTTGCCGAGTATTCAGAAAACAAGTAGTATTTTGGAAGCTTGGAACACCTTTCCAATAAAGGTGTTTTACGCAGTGTTTGCTTGTGGCTATTTCAAGAGGAAACAAACCACAAAGACAGAACTTAGAACTACTTTATTTTGTCAAGTTTCAAGGAGCTAGCACAAACCGTGTTTGATTTAGACTTAAAAAACACATCTATCTGTATAGGAGGAAATAGAGTGAAACCTAAAAATTCAAACTGTTACTGGTAACGAACGCTTCATCCTAGAAGAGTGAAAATTGGGCAGCTAAGTGGACTTAGTGAACTGATCATTACCACAGAGATCATCAAGGTCGGATGAAAAAAAATTTGCCGAGTATTCAGAAAACCAGTAGTATTTTGGAAGCTTGGAACACCTTTCCAATAAAGGTGTTTTACGCAGTGTTTGCTTGTGGCTATTTCAAGAGGAAACAAACCACAAAGACAGAACTTAGAACTACTTTATTTTGTCAAGTTTCAAGGAGCTAGCACAAACCGTGTTTGATTTAGACTTCCAAACACATCTATATATATAGGAGGAAATGAAGTGAAACCTAAAAACTCAAACTGTTAATGGTAACGAACGCTTCATCCTAGAAGAGTGAATATTGGGCAGCTAAGTGGACTAAGTAAACTGATCATTACCACAGAGATCATCAAGGTCGGAAGAAAAAAAATTTGCCGAGTATTCAGAAAACCAGTAGTTTTTTGGAAGCTTGGCACACCTTTCCAATGAAGGTGTTTTACGCAGTCTTTGCTTGTGGCTATTTCAAGAGGAAACAAACCACAAAGACAGAACTTAGAACTACTTTATTTTGTCAAGTTTCAAGGAGCTAGCACAAACCGTGTTTGATTTAGACTTAAAAAACACATCTATCTGTATAAGAGGAAATAGAGTGAAACCTAAAAATTCAAACTGTTACTGGTAACGAACGCTTCATCCTAGAAGAGTGAAAGTTGGGTAGCTAAGTGGACTTAGTGAACTGATTATTACCACAGAGATCATCAAGGTCGGATGAAAAAAAAATTTGCCGAGTATTCAGAAAACCAGTAGTATTTTGGAAGCTTGGCACACCTTTCCAATGAATGTGTTTTACGCAGTCTTTTATTGTGGCTATTTCAAGAGGAAACAAACCACAAAGACAGAACTTAGAACTACTTTATTTTGTCAAGTTTGAAGGAGCTAGCGCAAACCGTGTTTGATTTAGACTTAAAAAACACATCTATCTGTATAGGAGGAAATAGAGTGAAACCTAAAAATTCAAACTGTTACTGGTAACGAACGCTTCATCCTAGAAGAGTGAAAATTGGGCAGCTAAGTGGACTTAGTGAACTGATCATTACCACAGAGATCATCAAGGTCGGATGAAAAAAAATTTGCCGAGTATTCAGAAAACCAGTAGTATTTTGGAAGCTTGGAACACCTTTCCAATAAAGGTGTTTTACGCAGTCTTTGCTTGTGGCTATTTCACGAGGAAACAAACCCCAAAGACAGAACTTAGAACTACTTTATTTTGTCAAGTTTCAAGGAGCTAGCACAAACCGTGTTTGATTTAGACTTAAAAAACACATCTATCTGTATAGGAGGAAATAGAGTGAAACCTAAAAATTCAAACTGTTACTGGTAACGAACGCTTCATCCTAGAAGAGTGAAAATTGGGCAGCTAAGTGGACTTAGTGAACTGATCATTACCACAGAGATCATCAAGGTTGGATGAAAAAAAATTTGCCGAGTATTCAGAAAACCAGTAGTATTTTGGAAGCTTGGAACACCTTTCCAATAAAGGTGTTTTTCGCAGTCTTTGCTTGTGGCTATTTCAAGAGGAAACAAACCACAAAGACAGAACTTAGAACTACTTTATTTTGTCAAGTTTCAAGGAGCTAGCACAAACCGTGTTTGATTTAGACTTAAAAAACACATCTATCTGTATAGGAAGAAATAGAGTGAAACCTAAAAATTCAAACTGTTACTGGAAACGAACGCTTCATTCTAGAAGAGTGAAAATTGGGCAGCGAAGTGGAATTAGTGAACTGATCATTACCACAGAGATCATCAAGGTCGGATGAAAAAAAATTTGCTGAGTATTCAGAAAACCAGTAGTATTTTGGAAGCTTGGAACACCTTTCCAATGAATGTGTTTTACGCAGTCTTTGCTTGTGGCTATTTCAAGAGGAAACAAACCACAAAGACAGAACATAGAACTACTTTATTTTGTCAAGTTTCAAGGAGCTAGCACAAACCGTGTTTGATTTAGACTTAAAAAACACATCTATCTGTATAGGAGGAAATAGAGTGAAACCTAAAAATTCAAACTGTTACTGGTAACGAACGCTTCATCCTAGAAGAGTGAAAATTGGGCAGCTAAGTGGACTTAGTGAACTGATCATTACCACAGAGATCATCAAGGTCGGATGAAAAAATAATTTGCCGAGTATTCAGAAAACCAGTAGTATTTTGGAAGCTTGGAACACCTTTCCAATAAAGGTGTTTTACACAGTGTTTGCTTGTGGCTATTTCAAGAGGAAACAAACCACAAAGACAGAACTTAGAACTACATTATTTTGTCAAGTTTAAAGGAGCTAGCACAAACCGTGTTTGATTTAGACTTAAAAAACACATCTATCTGTATAGGAGGAAATAGAGTGAAACCTAAAAATTCAAACTGTTACTGGTAACGAACGCTTCATCCTAGAAGAGTGAAATATGGGCAGCTAAGTGGACTTAGTGAACTGATCATTACCACAGAGATCATCAAGGTCGGATGAAAAAAAATTTGCCGAGTATTCAGAAAACCAGTAGTATTTTGGAAGCTTGGAACACCTTTCCAATAACGGTGTTTTACGCGGTTTTTGCTTGTGGCTATTTCAAGAGGAAACAAACCACAAAGACAGAACTTAGAACTACTTTATTTTGTCAAGTTTCAAGGAGCTAGCACAAACCGTGTTTGATTTAGACTTAAAAAACACATCTATCTGTATAGGAGGAAATAGAGTGAAACCTAAAAATTCAAACTGTTACTGGTAACGAACGCTTCATCCTAGAAGAGTGAAAATTGGGCAGCTAAGTGGACTTAGTGAACTGATCATTACCACAGAGATCATCAAGGTCGGATGAAAAAAAATTTGCCGAGTATTCAGAAAACCAGTAGTATTTTGGAAGCTTGGAACACCTTTCCAATAAAGGTGTTTTACGCAGTCTTTGCTTGTGGCTATTTCAAGAGGAAACAAACCACAAAGACAGAACTTAGAACTACTTTATTTTGTCAAGTTTCAAGGAGCTAGCACAAACCGTGTTTGATTTAGACTTAAAAAACACATCTATCTGTATAGGAAGAAATAGAGTGAAACCTAAAAATTCAAACTGTTACTGGAAACGAACGCTTCATTCTAGAAGAGTGAAAATTGGGCAGCTAAGTGGACTTAGTGAACTGATCATTACCACAGAGATCATCAGGTTTGGATGAAAAAAAATTTGCCGAGTATTCAGAAAACCAGTAGTATTTTGGAAGCTTGGAACACCTTTCCAATGAATGTGTTTTACGCAGTCTTTGCTTGTGGCTATTTCAAGAGGAAACAAACCACAAAGACAGAACTTAGAACTACTTTATTTTGTCAAGTTTCAAGGAGCTAGCACAAACCGTATTTGATTTAGACTTAAAAAACACATCTATCTGTATAGGAGGAAATAGAGTGAAACCTAAAAATTCAAACTGTTACTGGTAACGAACGCTTCATTCAAGAAGAGTGAAAGTTGGGCAGCTAAGTGGACTTAGTGAACTGATCATTACCACAGAGATCATCAAGGTCGGATGAAAAAAAATTTGCCGAGTATTCAGAAAACCAGTAGTATTTTGGAAGCTTGGAACACCTTTCCAATAAAGGTGTTTTACGCAGTGTTTGCTTGTGGCTATTTCAAGAGGAAACAAACCACAAAGACAGAACTTAGAACTACTTTATTTTGTCCAGTTTCAAGGAGCTAGCACAAACCGTGTTTGATTTAGACTTAAAAAACACATCTATCTGTATAGGAGGAAATAGAGTGAAACCTAAAAATTCAAACTTTTACTGGTAACGAACGCTTCATTCTAGAAGAGTGAAAGTTGGGCAGCTAAGTTGACTTAGTGAACTGATCATTACCACAGAGATCATCAGGGTCGGATGAAAAAAAATTTGCCGAGTATTCCGAAAACCAGTAGTTTTTTGGAAGCTTGGCACACCTTTCCAATGAATGTGTTTTACGCAGTGTTTGCTTGTGCCTATTTCAAGAGGAAACAAACCACAAAGACAGAACTTAGAACTACTTTATTTTGTCAAGTTTCAAGGAGCTAGCACAAACCGTGTTTGATTTAGACTTAAAAAACACATCTATCTGTATAAGAGGAAATAGAGTGAAACCTAAAAATTCAAACTGTTACTGGTAACGAACGCTTCATCCTAGAAGAGTGAAAGTTGGGTAGCTAAGTGGACTTAGTGAACTGATTATTACCACAGAGATCATCAAGGTCGGATGAAAAAAAAATTTGCCGAGTATTCAGAAAACCAGTAGTATTTTGGAAGCTTGGCACACCTTTCCAATGAATGTGTTTTACGCAGTCTTTTATTGTGGCTATTTCAAGAGGAAACAAACCACAAAGACAGAACTTAGAACTACTTTATTTTGTCAAGTTTGAAGGAGCTAGCGCAAACCGTGTTTGATTTAGACTTAAAAAACACATCTATCTGTATAGGAGGAAATAGAGTGAAACCTAAAAATTCAAACTGTTACTGGTAACGAACGCTTCATCCTAGAAGAGTGAAAATTGGGCAGCTAAGTGGACTTAGTGAACTGATCATTACCACAGAGATCATCAAGGTCGGATGAAAAAAAATTTGCCGAGTATTCAGAAAACCAGTAGTATTTTGGAAGCTTGGAACACCTTTCCAATAAAGGTGTTTTACGCAGTCTTTGCTTGTGGCTATTTCACGAGGAAACAAACCCCAAAGACAGAACTTAGAACTACTTTATTTTGTCAAGTTTCAAGGAGCTAGCACAAACCGTGTTTGATTTAGACTTAAAAAACACATCTATCTGTATAGGAGGAAATAGAGTGAAACCTAAAAATTCAAACTGTTACTGGTAACGAACGCTTCATCCTAGAAGAGTGAAAATTGGGCAGCTAAGTGGACTTAGTGAACTGATCATTACCACAGAGATCATCAAGGTTGGATGAAAAAAAATTTGCCGAGTATTCAGAAAACCAGTAGTATTTTGGAAGCTTGGAACACCTTTCCAATAAAGGTGTTTTTCGCAGTCTTTGCTTGTGGCTATTTCAAGAGGAAACAAACCACAAAGACAGAACTTAGAACTACTTTATTTTGTCAAGTTTCAAGGAGCTAGCACAAACCGTGTTTGATTTAGACTTAAAAAACACATCTATCTGTATAGGAAGAAATAGAGTGAAACCTAAAAATTCAAACTGTTACTGGAAACGAACGCTTCATTCTAGAAGAGTGAAAATTGGGCAGCGAAGTGGAATTAGTGAACTGATCATTACCACAGAGATCATCAAGGTCGGATGAAAAAAAATTTGCTGAGTATTCAGAAAACCAGTAGTATTTTGGAAGCTTGGAACACCTTTCCAATGAATGTGTTTTACGCAGTCTTTGCTTGTGGCTATTTCAAGAGGAAACAAACCACAAAGACAGAACATAGAACTACTTTATTTTGTCAAGTTTCAAGGAGCTAGCACAAACCGTGTTTGATTTAGACTTAAAAAACACATCTATCTGTATAGGAGGAAATAGAGTGAAACCTAAAAATTCAAACTGTTACTGGTAACGAACGCTTCATCCTAGAAGAGTGAAAATTGGGCAGCTAAGTGGACTTAGTGAACTGATCATTACCACAGAGATCATCAAGGTCGGATGAAAAAATAATTTGCCGAGTATTCAGAAAACCAGTAGTATTTTGGAAGCTTGGAACACCTTTCCAATAAAGGTGTTTTACACAGTGTTTGCTTGTGGCTATTTCAAGAGGAAACAAACCACAAAGACAGAACTTAGAACTACATTATTTTGTCAAGTTTAAAGGAGCTAGCACAAACCGTGTTTGATTTAGACTTAAAAAACACATCTATCTGTATAGGAGGAAATAGAGTGAAACCTAAAAATTCAAACTGTTACTGGTAACGAACGCTTCATCCTAGAAGAGTGAAATATGGGCAGCTAAGTGGACTTAGTGAACTGATCATTACCACAGAGATCATCAAGGTCGGATGAAAAAAAATTTGCCGAGTATTCAGAAAACCAGTAGTATTTTGGAAGCTTGGAACACCTTTCCAATAACGGTGTTTTACGCGGTTTTTGCTTGTGGCTATTTCAAGAGGAAACAAACCACAAAGACAGAACTTAGAACTACTTTATTTTGTCAAGTTTCAAGGAGCTAGCACAAACCGTGTTTGATTTAGACTTAAAAAACACATCTATCTGTATAGGAGGAAATAGAGTGAAACCTAAAAATTCAAACTGTTACTGGTAACGAACGCTTCATCCTAGAAGAGTGAAAATTGGGCAGCTAAGTGGACTTAGTGAACTGATCATTACCACAGAGATCATCAAGGTCGGATGAAAAAAAATTTGCCGAGTATTCAGAAAACCAGTAGTATTTTGGAAGCTTGGAACACCTTTCCAATAAAGGTGTTTTACGCAGTCTTTGCTTGTGGCTATTTCAAGAGGAAACAAACCACAAAGACAGAACTTAGAACTACTTTATTTTGTCAAGTTTCAAGGAGCTAGCACAAACCGTGTTTGATTTAGACTTAAAAAACACATCTATCTGTATAGGAAGAAATAGAGTGAAACCTAAAAATTCAAACTGTTACTGGAAACGAACGCTTCATTCTAGAAGAGTGAAAATTGGGCAGCTAAGTGGACTTAGTGAACTGATCATTACCACAGAGATCATCAGGTTTGGATGAAAAAAAATTTGCCGAGTATTCAGAAAACCAGTAGTATTTTGGAAGCTTGGAACACCTTTCCAATGAATGTGTTTTACGCAGTCTTTGCTTGTGGCTATTTCAAGAGGAAACAAACCACAAAGACAGAACTTAGAACTACTTTATTTTGTCAAGTTTCAAGGAGCTAGCACAAACCGTATTTGATTTAGACTTAAAAAACACATCTATCTGTATAGGAGGAAATAGAGTGAAACCTAAAAATTCAAACTGTTACTGGTAACGAACGCTTCATTCAAGAAGAGTGAAAGTTGGGCAGCTAAGTGGACTTAGTGAACTGATCATTACCACAGAGATCATCAAGGTCGGATGAAAAAAAATTTGCCGAGTATTCAGAAAACCAGTAGTATTTTGGAAGCTTGGAACACCTTTCCAATAAAGGTGTTTTACGCAGTGTTTGCTTGTGGCTATTTCAAGAGGAAACAAACCACAAAGACAGAACTTAGAACTACTTTATTTTGTCCAGTTTCAAGGAGCTAGCACAAACCGTGTTTGATTTAGACTTAAAAAACACATCTATCTGTATAGGAGGAAATAGAGTGAAACCTAAAAATTCAAACTTTTACTGGTAACGAACG
Source organism: Callospermophilus lateralis (assembly GCF_048772815.1). NCBI lineage: Eukaryota > Metazoa > Chordata > Mammalia > Rodentia > Sciuridae > Callospermophilus > Callospermophilus lateralis. The sequence continues at coordinate 38,366 of NW_027516348.1, forward strand.
CTTCATTCTAGAAGAGTGAAAGTTGGGCAGCTAAGTTGACTTAGTGAACTGATCATTACCACAGAGATCATCAGGGTCGGATGAAAAAAAATTTGCCGAGTATTCCGAAAACCAGTAGTTTTTTGGAAGCTTGGCACACCTTTCCAATGAATGTGTTTTACGCAGTGTTTGCTTGTGCCTATTTCAAGAGGAAACAAACCACAAAGACAGAACTTAGAACTACTTTATTTTGTCAAGTTTCAAGGAGCTAGCACAAACCGTGTTTGATTTAGACTTCCAAACACATCTATATATATAGGAGGAAATAGAGTGAAACCTAAAAACTCAAACTGTTACTGGTAAGGAACGCTTCATCCTAGAAGAGTGAATATTGGGCACCTAAGTGGACTAAGTAAACTGATCATTACCACAGAGATCATCAACGTCGGATGAAAAAAAATTTTGCCGAGTATTCCGAAAACCAGTAGTTTTTTGGAAGCTTGGCACACCTTAAAAATGAAGGTGTTTTACGCACTCTTTGCTTGTGGCTATTTCAAGAGGAAACAAACCACAAAGACAGAACTTAGAACTACTTTATTTTGTCAAGTTTCAAGGAGCTAGCACAAACCGTGTTTGATTTAGACTTAAAAAACACATCTATCTGTATAGGAGGAAATAGAGTGAAACCTAAAAATTCAAACTGTTACTGGTAACGAACGCTTCATCCTAGAAGAGTGAAAATTGGGCAGCTAAGTGGGCTTAGTGAACTGATCATTACCACAGAGATCATCAAGGTTGGATGAAAAAAAATTTGCCGAGTATTCAGAAAACCAGTAGTATTTTGGAATCTTGGAACACCTTTCCAATGAATGTGTTTTACGCAGTCTTTGCTTGTGGCTATTTCAAGAGGAAACAAACCACAATGACAGAACTTAGAACTACTTTATTTTGTCAAGTTTCAAGGAGCTAGCACAAACCGTGTTTGATTTAGACTTAAAAAACACATCTATCTCTATAGGAGGAAATAGAGTGAAACCTAAAAATTCAAACTGTTACTGGTAACGAACGCTTCATCTTTGAAGAGTGAAAGTTGGGCAGCTAAGTGGACTTAGTGAACTGATCATTACCACAGAGATCATCAAGGTCGGATGAAAAAAATTTGCCGAGTATTCAGAAAACCAGTAGTATTTTTTGAAGCTTGGAACACCTTTCCAATGAATGTGTTTTACGCAATCTTTGCTTGTGGCTATTTCAAGAGGAAACAAACCACAAAGACAGAACTTAGAACTACTTTATTTTGTCAAGTTTCAAGGAGCTAGCACAAACCGTGTTTGATTGAGACTTAAAAACTCATCTACCTGTATAGGAGGAAATAGAGTGAAACCTAAAAATTCAAACTGTTACTGGCAACGAACGCTTCATCCTAGAAGAGTGAAAATTGGGCAGGTAAGTGGACTTAGTGAACTGATCATTACCACAGAGGTCATCAAGGTCGGATGAAAAAAATTTGCCGAGTATTCAGAAAACCAGTAGTATTTTGGAAGCTTGGAACACTTTACCAATAAAGGTGTTTTACGCAGTGTTTGCTTGTGGCTATTTCAAGAGGAAACAAACCACAAAGACAGAACTTAGAACTACTTTATTTTGTCAAGTTTCAAGGAGCTAGCACAAACCGTGTTTGATTTAGACTTAAAAAACACATCTATCTGTATAGGAGGAAATAGAGTGAAACCTAAAAATTCAAACTGTTACTGGTAACGAATGCTTCATCCTAGAAGAGTGAAAATTGGGCAGCTAAGTGGACTAGTGAACTGATCATTACCACAGAGATCATCAAGGTCGGATGAAAAAAAATTTGTCGAGTATTCCGAAAACCAGTAGTTTTTTGGAAGCTTGGCACACCTTTCCAATGAATGTGTTTTACGCAGTGTTTGCTTGTGCCTATTTCAAGAGGAAACAAACCACAAAGACAGAACTTAGAACTACTTTATTTTGTCAAGTTTCAAGGAGCTAGCACAAACCGTGTTTGATTTAGACTTCCAAACACATCTATATATATAGGAGGAAAAAGAGTGAAACCTAAAAACTCAAACTGTTACTGGTAAGGAACGCTTCATCCTAGAAGAGTGAATATTGGGCAGCTAAGTGGACTAAGTAAACTGATCATTACCACAGAGATCATCAAGGTCGGATGAAAAAAAATTTTGCCGAGTATTCAGAAAACCAGTAGTATTTTGGAATCTTGGAACACCTTTCCAATGAATGTGTTTTACGCAGTCTTTGCTTGTGGCTATTTCAAGAGGAAACAAACCACAAAGACAGAACTTAGAACTACGTTATTTTGTCAAGTTTCAAGGAGCTAGCACAAACCGTGTTTGATTTAGACTTAAAAAACACATCTATCTGTATAGGAGGAAATAGAGTGAAACCTAAAAATTCAAACTGTTACTGGTAACGAACGCTACATCCTAGAAGAGTGAAAATTGGGCAGGTAAGTGGACTTAGTGAACTGATCATTACCACAGAGATCATCAAGGTCGGATGAAAAAAAATTTGCCGAGTATTCAGAAAACCAGTAGTATTTTGGAAGCTTGGAACACCTTTCCAATGAATGTGTTTTACGCAGTCTTTGCTTGTGCCTATTTCAAGAGGAAACAAACCACAAAGAGAGAACTTAGAACTACTTTATTTTGTCAAGTTTCAAGGAGCTAACACAAACCGTGTTTGATTTAGACTTAAAAAACACATCTATCTGTATAGGAGGAAATAGAGTGAAACCTAAAAATTCAAACTGTTACTGGTAACGAACGCTTCATCCTAGAAGAGTGAAAGTTGGGCAGCTAAGTGGACTTAGTGAACTGATCATTACCACAGAGATCATCAAGGTCGGATGAAAAAAAATTTGCCGAGTATTCAGAAAACCAGTAGTATTTTTTGAAGCTTGGAGCACCTTTCCAATGAATGTGTTTTACGCAGTCTTTGCTTGTGGCTATTTCAAGAGGAAACAAACCACAAAGAGAGAACTTAGAACTACTTTATTTTGTCAAGTTTCAAGGAGCTAGCACAAACCGTGTTTGATTTAGACTTAAAAAACACATCTATCTGTATAGGAGGAAATAGAGTGAAACCTAAAAATTCAAACTGTTACTGGTAACGAACGCTTCATCCTAGAAGAGTGAAAGTTGGGCAGCTAAGTGGACTTAGTGAACTGATCATTACCACAGAGATCATCAAGGTCGGATGAAAAAAAATTTGCCGAGTATTCAGAAAACCAGTAGTATTTTTTGAAGCCCGGAGCACCTTTCCAATGAATGTGTTTTACGCAGTCTTTGCTTGTGGCTATTTCAAGAGGAAACAAACCACAAAGAGAGAACTTAGAACTACTTTATTTTGTCAAGTTTCAAGGAGCTAGCACAAACCGTGTTTGATTTAGACTTAAAAAACACATCTATCTGTATAGGAGGAAATAGAGTGAAACCTAAAAATTCAAACTGTTACTGGTAACGAACGCTTCATCCTAGAAGAGTGAAAGTTGGGCAGCTAAGTGGACTTAGTGAACTGATCATTACCACAGAGATCATCAAGGTCGGATGAAAAAAAATTTGCCGAGTATTCAGAAAACCAGTAGTATTTTTTGAAGCTTGGAGCACCTTTCCAATGAATGTGTTTTACACAGTCTTTGCTTGTGGCTATTTCAAGAGGAAACAAACCACAAAGACAGAACTTAGAACTAGTTTATTTTGTCAAGTTTCTAGGAGCTAGCACAAACCGTGTTTGATTTAGACTTAAAAAACACATCTATCTGTATAGGAGGAAATAGAGTGAAACCTAAAAATTCAAACTGTTACTGGTAACGAACGCTTCATCCTAGAAGAGTGAAAATTGGGCAGGTAAGTGGACTTAGTGAACTGATCATTACCACAGAGATCATCAAGGTCGGATGAAAAAAAATTTGCCGAGTATTCAGAAAACCAGTAGTATTTTGGAATCTCGGAACACCTTTCCAATGAATGTGTTTTACGCAGTCTTTGCTTGTGGCTATTTCAAGAGGAAACAAACCACAAAGACAGAACTTAGAACTACTTTATTTTGTCAAGTTTCAAGGAGCTAGCACAAACCGTGTTTGATTTAGACTTAAAAAACACATCTATCTGTATAGAAGGAAATAGAGTGAAACCTAAAAATTCAAACTGTTACTGGTAACGAACGCTTCATCCTAGAAGAGTGAAAATTGGGCAGGTAAGTGGACTTAGTGAACTGATCATTACCACAGAGATCATCAAGGTCGGATGAAAAAAAATTTGCCGAGTATTTAGAAAACCAGTAGTATTTTGGAAGCTTGGAACACCTTTCCAATGAATGTGTTTTACACAGTCTTTGCTTGTGCCTATTTCAAGAGGAAACAAACCACAAAGACAGAACTTAGAACTACTTTATTTTGTCAAATTTCATGTAGGTAGCACAAACCGTGTTTGATTTAGACTTAAAAAACACATCTATCTGTATAGGAGGAAATAGAGTGAAACCTAAAAATTCAAACTGTTACTGGTAACGAACGCTTCATCCTAGAAGAGTGAAAGTTGGGCAGCTAAGTGGACTTAGTGAACTGATCATTACCACAGAGATCATCAAGGTCGGATGAAAAAAAATTTGCCGAGTATTCAGAAAACCAGTAGTATTTTGGAAGCTTGGAACACCTTTCCAATGAATGTGTTTTACGCAGTCTTTGCTTGTGCCTATTTCAAGAGGAAACAAACCACAAAGTCAGAACTTAGAACTACTTTATTTTGTCCAGTTTCAAGGAGCTAGCACAAACCGTGTTTGATTTAGACTTAAAAAACATATCTATCTGTATATGAGGAAATAGAGTGAAACCTAAAAATTCAAACTGTTACTGGTAACGAACGCTTCATCCTAGAAGAGTGAATATTGGGCAGTTAAGTGGACTAAGTAAACTGATCATTACCACAGAGATCATCAAGGTCGGATAAAAAAAAATTTGCCGAGTATTCAGAAAACCAGTAGTTTTTTGGAAGCTTGGCACACCTTTCCAATGAAGGTGTTTTATGCAGTCTTTGCTTGTGCCTATTTCAAGAGGAAACAAACCACAAAGACAGAACTTAGAACTACTTTATTTTGTCAAGTTTCAAGGAGCTAGCACAAACCGTGTTTGATTTAGACTTAAAAAACACATCTATCTGTATAGGAGGAAATAGAGTGAAACCTAAAAATTCAAACTGTTACTGGTAACGAACGCTTCATCCTAGAAGAGTGAAAATTGGGCAGCTAAGTGGACTTAGTGAACTGATCATTACCACAGAGATCATCAAGGTCGGATGAAAAAAAATTTGCCGAGTATTCAGAAAACCAGTAGTATTTTGGAAGCTTGGAACACCTTTCCAATAAAGGTGTTTTACGCAGTCTTTGCTTGTGGCTATTTCAAGAGGAAACAAACCACAAAGACAGAACTTAGAACTACTTTATTTTGTCAAGTTTCAAGGAGCTAGCACAAACCGTGTTTGATTTAGACTTAAAAAACACATCTATCTGTATAGGAGGAAATAGAGTGAAACCTAAAATTCAAACTGTTACTGGTAACGACACTTCATCTAGAAGAGTGAAAATTGGGCAGCTAAGTGGACTTAGTGAACTGATCATTACCACAGAGATCATCAAGGTCGGATGAAAAAAAATTTTGTCGAGTATTCAGAAAACCAGTTGTTTTTTGGATGCTTGGCACACCTTTCCAATGAAGGTGTTTTACGCAGTCTTTTATTGTGGCTATTTCAAGAGGAAACAAACCACAAAGACAGAACTTAGAACTACTTTATTTTGTCAAGTTTCAAGGAGCTAGCACAAACCGTGTTTGATTTAGACTTAAAAAACTCATCTAAATGTATAGGAGGAAATAGAGTGAAACCTAAAAATTCAAACTGTTACTGGTAACGAACGCTTCATCCTAGAAGAGTGAAAATTGGGCAGGTAAGTGGACTTAGTGAACTGATCATTACCACAGAGATCATCAAGGTCGGATGAAAAAAAATTTGCCGAGTATTCAGAAAACCAGTAGTATTTTGGAAGCTTGGAACACCTTACCAATAAAGGTGTTTTACGCAGTGTTTGCTTGTGGCTATTTCAAGAGGAAACAAACCACAAAGACAGAACTTAGAACTACTTTATTTTGTCAAGTTTCAAGGAGCTAGCACAAACCGTGTTTGATTTAGACTTAAAAAACACATCGATCTGTATAGGAGGAAATAGAGTGAAACCTAAAAATTCAAACTGTTACTGGTAAAGACACTTCATCCTAGAAGAGTGAAAATTGGGCAGCTAAGTGGACTTAGTGAACTGATCATTACCACAGAGATCATCAGGGTCGGATGAAAAAAAATTTGCCGAGTATTCCGAAAACCAGTAGTTTTTTGGAAGCTTGGCACACCTTTCCAATGAATGTGTTTTACGCAGTGTTTGCTTGTGCCTATTTCAAGAGGAAACAAACCACAAAGACAGAACTTAGAACTACTTTATTTTGTCAAGTTTCAAGGAGCTAGCATAAACCGTGTTTGATTTAGACTTAGAAACACATCTATATATATAGGAGGAAATAGAGTGAAACCTAAAAACTCAAACTGTTACTGGTAAGGAACGCTTCATCCTAGAAGAGAGAATATTGGGCAGCTAAGTGGACTAAGCAAACTGATCATTACCACAGAGATTATCAAGGTCGGATGAAAAAAAATTTTGCCGAGTATTCCGAAAACCAGTAGTTTTTTGGAAGCTTGGCACACCTTTCCAATGAAGGTGTTTTACGCAGTCTTTGCTTGTGGCTATTTCAAGAGGAAACAAACCACAAAGACAGAACTTAGAACTACTTTATTTTGTCAAGTTTCAAGGAGCTAGCACAAACCGTGTTTGATTTAGACTTAAAAAACACATCTATCTGTATAGGAGGAAATAGAGTGAAACCTAAAAATTCAAACTGTTACTGGTAACGAACGCTTCATCCTAGAAGAGTGAAAATTGGGCAGCTAAGTGGACTTAGTGAACTGATCATTACCACAGAGATCATCAAGGTCGGATGAAAAAAAATTTGCCGAGTATTCAGAAAACCAGTAGTATTTTGGAAGCTTGGAACACCTTTCCAATGAATGTGTTTTACGCAGTCTTTGCTTGTGGCTATTTCAAGAGGAAACAAACCACAAAGACAGAACTTAGAACTACTTTATTTTGTCAAGTTTCAAGGAGCTAGCACAAACCGTGTTTGATTTAGACTTAAAAAACACATCTATCTGTATAGGAGGAAATAGAGTGAAACCTAAAAATTCAAACTGTTACTGGTAACGAACGCTTCATCCTAGAAGAGTGAAAATTGGGCAGGTAAGTGGACTTAGTGAACTGATCATTACCACAGAGATCATCAAGGTCGGATGAAAAAAATTTGCCGAGTATTCAGAAAACCAGTAGTATTTTGGAAGCTTGGAACACCTTACCAATAAAGGTGTTTTACGCAGTGTTTGCTTGTGGCTATTTCAAAAGGAAACAAACCACAAAGACAGAACTTAGAACTACTTTATTTTGTCAAGTTTCAAGGAGCTAGCACAAACCGTGTTTGATTTAGACTTTAAAAACACATCTATCTGTATAGGAGGAAATAGAGTGAAACCTAAAAATTCAAACTGTTACTGGTAACGAACGCTTCATCCTAGAAGATTGAAAGTTGGGCAGCTAAGTGGACTTAGTGAACTGATCATTACCACAGAGATCATCAAGGTCGGATGAAAAAAAATTTGCCGAGTATTCAGAAAACCAGTAGTATTTTGGAAGCTTGGAACACCTTTCCAATGAATGGGTTTTACGCAGTCTTTGCTTGTGGCTATTTCAAGAGGAAACAAACCACAAAGCAGAGCTTAGAACTACTTTATTTTGTCAAGTTTCAAGGAGCTAGCACAAACCGTGTTTGATTTAGACTTAAAAAACACATCTATCTGTATAGGTGGAAATAGAGTGAAACCTAAAAATTCAAACTGTTACTGGTAATGAACGCTTCATCCTAGAAGAGTGAAAATTGGGCAGCTATGGACTTAGTGAACTGATCATTACCACAGAGATCATCAAGGTCGGATGAAAAAAAATTTGCCGAGTATTCAGAAAACCAGTAGTATTTTGGAAGCTTGGAACACCTTTCCAATAAAGGTGTTTTACGCAGTCTTTGCTTGTGGCTATTTCAAGAGGAAACAAACCACAAAGACAGAACTTAGAACTACTTTATTTTGTCAAGTTTCAAGGAGCTAGCACAAACCGTGTTTGATTTAGACTTAAAAAACACATCTATCTGTATAGGAGGAAATAGAGTGAAACCTAAAAATTCAAACTGTTACTGGTAACGAACGCTTCATCCTAGAAGAGTGAAAATTGGGCAGGTAAGTGGACTTAGTGAACTGATCATAACCACAGAGATCATCAAGGTCGGATGAAAAAAAATTTGCCGAGTATTCAGAAAACCAGTAGTATTTTGGAAGCTTGGAACACCTTTCCAATAAAGGTGTTTTACGCAGTCTTTGCTTGTGGCTATTTCAAGAGGAAACAAACCACAAAGACAGAACTTAGAACTACTTTATTTTGTCAAGTTTCAAGAAGCTAGCACAAACCGTGTTTGATTTAGACTTAAAAACACATCTATCTGTATAGGAGGAAATAGAGTGAAACCTAAAAATTCAAACTGTTACTGGTAACGAACGCTTCATCCTAGAAGAGTGAAAATTGGGCAGGTAAGTGGACTTAGTGAACTGATCATTACCACAGAGATCATCACGGTCGATGAAAAAAATTTGCCGAGTATTCAGAAAACCAGTAGTATTTTGGAAGCTTGGAACACCTTACCAATAAAGGTGTTTTACGCAGTGTTTGCTTGTGGCTATTTCAAGAGGAAACAAACCACAAAGACAGAACTTAGAACTACTTTATTTTGTCAAGTTTCAAGGAGCTAGCACAAACCGTGTTTGATTTACACTTAAAAAACACATCTATCTGTATAGGAGGAAATAGAGTGAAACCTAAAAATTCAAACTGTTACTGGTAACGAACGCTTCATCCTAGAAGAGTGAAAGTTGGGCAGCTAAGTGGACTTAGTGAACTGATCATTACCACAGAGATCATCAAGGTCGGATGAAAAAAAATTTGCCGAGTATTCAGAAAACCAGTAGTATTTTTTAAGCTTGGAACACCTTTCCAATGAATGTGTTTTACGCAGTCTTTGCTTGTGGCTATTTCAAGAGGACACAAACCACAAAGACAGAACTTAGAACTACTTTATTTTGTCCAGTTTCAAGGAGCTAGCACAAACCGTGTTTGATTTAGACTTAAAAAACATATCTATCTGTATAGGAGGAAATAGAGTGAAACCTAAAAATTCAAACTGTTACTGGTAACGAACGCTTCATCCTAGAAGAGTGAATATTGGGCAGTTAAGTGAACTAAGTAAACTGATCATTACCACAGAGATCATCAAGGTCGGATAAAAAAAAATTTGCCGAGTATTCAGAAAACCAGTAGTTTTTTGGAAGCTTGGCACACCTTTCCAATGAAGGTGTTTTACGCAGTCTTTGCTTGTGGCTATTTCAAGAGGAAACAAACCACAAAGACAGAACTTAGAACTACTTTATTTTGTCAAGTTTCAAGGAGCTAGCACAAACCGTGTTTGATTTAGACTTAAAAAACACATCTATCTGTATAGGAGGAAATAGAGTGAAACCTAAAAATTCAAACTGTTACTGGTAACGAACGCTTCATCCTAGAAGAGTGAAAATTGGGCAGCTAAGTGGACTTAGTGAACTGATCATTACCACAGAGATCATCAAGGTCGGATGAAAAAAAATTTGCCGAGTATTCTGAAAACCAGTAGTATTTTGGAACCTTGGAACACCTTTCCAATAAAGGTGTTTTACGCAGTCTTTGCTTGTGGCTATTTCAAGAGGAAACAAACCACAAAGACAGAACTTAGAACTACTTTATTTTGTCAAGTTTCAAGGAGCTAGCACAAACCGTGTTTGATTTAGACTTAAAAAACACATCTATCTGTATAGGAGGAAATAGAGTGAAACCTAAAAATTCAAACTGTTACTGGTAACGACACTTCATCCTAGAAGAGTGAAAATTGGGCAGCTCAGTGGACTTAGTGAACTGATCATTACCACAGAGATCATCAAGGTCGGATGAAAAAAAATTTGCCGAGTATTCCGAAAACCAGTAGTTTTTTGGAAGCTTGGCACACCTTTCCAATGAATGTGTTTTACGCAGTGTTTGCTTGTGCCTATTTCAAGAGGAAACAAACCACAAAGACAGAACTTAGAACTACTTTATTTTGTCAAGTTTCAAGGAGCTAGCACAAACCGTGTTTGATTTAGACTTCCAAACACATCTATATATATAGGAGGAAATAGAGTGAAACCTAAAAACTCAAACTGTTACTGGTAAGGAACGCTTCATCCTAGAAGAGTGAATATTGGGCAGCTAAGTGGACTAAGTAAACTGATCATTACCACAGAGATCATCAAGGTCGGATGAAAAAAAATTTTGCCGAGCATTCAGAAAACCAGTTGTTTTTTGGATGCTTGGCACACCTTTCCAATGAAGGTGTTTTACGCAGTCTTTTATTGTGGCTATTTCAAGAGGAAACAAACCACAAAGACAGAACTTAGAACTACTTTATTTTGTCAAGTTTCAAGGAGCTAGCACAAACCGTGTTTGATTTAGACTTAAAAAACTCATCTAAATGTATAGGAGGAAATAGAGTGAAACCTAAAAATTCAAACTGTTACTGGTAACGAACGCTTCATCCTAGAAGAGTGAAAATTGGGCAGGTAAGTGGACTTAGTGAACTGATCATTACCACAGAGATCATCAAGGTCGGATGAAAAAAAATTTGCCGAGTATTCAGAAAACCAGTAGTATTTTGGAAGCTTGGAACACCTTACCAATAAAGGTGTTTTACGCAGTGTTTGCTTGTGGCTATTTCAAGAGGAAACAAACCACAAAGACAGAACTTAGAACTACTTTATTTTGTCAAGTTTCAAGGAGCTAGCACAAACCGTGTTTGATTTAGACTTAAAAAACACATCGATCTGTATAGGAGGAAATAGAGTGAAACCTAAAAATTCAAACTGTTACTGGTAAAGACACTTCATCCTAGAAGAGTGAAAATTGGGCAGCTAAGTGGACTTAGTGAACTGATCATTACCACAGAGATCATCAGGGTCGGATGAAAAAAAATTTGCCGAGTATTCCGAAAACCAGTAGTTTTTTGGAAGCTTGGCACACCTTTCCAATGAATGTGTTTTACGCAGTGTTTGCTTGTGCCTATTTCAAGAGGAAACAAACCACAAAGACAGAACTTAGAACTACTTTATTTTGTCAAGTTTCAAGGAGCTAGCATAAACCGTGTTTGATTTAGACTTAGAAACACATCTATATATATAGGAGGAAATAGAGTGAAACCTAAAAACTCAAACTGTTACTGGTAAGGAACGCTTCATCCTAGAAGAGAGAATATTGGGCAGCTAAGTGGACTAAGCAAACTGATCATTACCACAGAGATTATCAAGGTCGGATGAAAAAAAATTTTGCCGAGTATTCCGAAAACCAGTAGTTTTTTGGAAGCTTGGCACACCTTTCCAATGAAGGTGTTTTACGCAGTCTTTGCTTGTGGCTATTTCAAGAGGAAACAAACCACAAAGACAGAACTTAGAACTACTTTATTTTGTCAAGTTTCAAGGAGCTAGCACAAACCGTGTTTGATTTAGACTTAAAAAACACATCTATCTGTATAGGAGGAAATAGAGTGAAACCTAAAAATTCAAACTGTTACTGGTAACGAACGCTTCATCCTAGAAGAGTGAAAATTGGGCAGCTAAGTGGACTTAGTGAACTGATCATAACCACAGAGATCATCAAGGTCGGATGAAAAAAAATTTGCCGAGTATTCAGAAAACCAGTAGTATTTTGGAAGCTTGGAACACCTTTCCAATGAATGTGTTTTACGCAGTCTTTGCTTGTGGCTATTTCAAGAGGAAACAAACCACAAAGACAGAACTTAGAACTACTTTATTTTGTCAAGTTTCAAGGAGCTAGCACAAACCGTGTTTGATTTAGACTTAAAAAACACATCTATCTGTATAGGAGGAAATAGAGTGAAACCTAAAAATTCAAACTGTTACTGGTAACGAACGCTTCATCCTAGAAGAGTGAAAATTGGGCAGGTAAGTGGACTTAGTGAACTGATCATTACCACAGAGATCATCAAGGTCGGATGAAAAAAATTTGCCGAGTATTCAGAAAACCAGTAGTATTTTGGAAGCTTGGAACACCTTACCAATAAAGGTGTTTTACGCAGTGTTTGCTTGTGGCTATTTCAAAAGGAAACAAACCACAAAGACAGAACTTAGAACTACTTTATTTTGTCAAGTTTCAAGGAGCTAGCACAAACCGTGTTTGATTTAGACTTTAAAAACACATCTATCTGTATAGGAGGAAATAGAGTGAAACCTAAAAATTCAAACTGTTACTGGTAACGAACGCTTCATCCTAGAAGAGTGAAAGTTGGGCAGCTAAGTGGACTTAGTGAACTGATCATTACCACAGAGATCATCAAGGTCGGATGAAAAAAAATTTGCCGAGTATTCAGAAAACCAGTAGTATTTTGGAAGCTTGGAACACCTTTCCAATGAATGGGTTTTACGCAGTCTTTGCTTGTGGCTATTTCAAGAGGAAACAAACCACAAAGCAGAGCTTAGAACTACTTTATTTTGTCAAGTTTCAAGGAGCTAGCACAAACCGTGTTTGATTTAGACTTAAAAAACACATCTATCTGTATAGGAGGAAATAGAGTGAAACCTAAAAATTCAAACTGTTACTGGTAATGAACGCTTCATCCTAGAAGAGTGAAAATTGGGCAGCTATGGACTTAGTGAACTGATCATTACCACAGAGATCATCAAGGTCGGATGAAAAAAATTTGCCGAGTATTCAGAAAACCAGTAGTATTTTGGAAGCTTGGAACACCTTTCCAATAAAGGTGTTTTACGCAGTCTTTGCTTGTGGCTATTTCAAGAGGAAACAAACCACAAAGACAGAACTTAGAACTACTTTATTTTGTCAAGTTTCAAGGAGCTAGCACAAACCGTGTTTGATTTAGACTTAAAAAACACATCTATCTGTATAGGAGGAAATAGAGTGAAACCTAAAAATTCAAACTGTTACTGGTAACGAACGCTTCATCCTAGAAGAGTGAAAATTGGGCAGGTAAGTGGACTTAGTGAACTGATCATAACCACAGAGATCATCAAGGTCGGATGAAAAAAAATTTGCCGAGTATTCAGAAAACCAGTAGTATTTTGGAAGCTTGGAACACCTTTCCAATAAAGGTGTTTTACGCAGTCTTTGCTTGTGGCTATTTCAAGAGGAAACAAACCACAAAGACAGAACTTAGAACTACTTTATTTTGTCAAGTTTCAAGGAGCTAGCACAAACCGTGTTTGATTTAGACTTAAAAAACACATCTATCTGTATAGGAGGAAATAGAGTGAAACCTAAAAATTCAAACTGTTACTGGTAACGAACGCTTCATCCTAGAAGAGTGAAAATTGGGCAGGTAAGTGGACTTAGTGAACTGATCATTACCACAGAGATCATCACGGTCGGATGAAAAAAATTTGCCGAGTATTCAGAAAACCAGTAGTATTTTGGAAGCTTGGAACACCTTACCAATAAAGGTGTTTTACGCAGTGTTTGCTTGTGGCTATTTCAAGAGGAAACAAACCACAAAGACAGAACTTAGAACTACTTTATTTTGTCAAGTTTCAAGGAGCTAGCACAAACCGTGTTTGATTTACACTTAAAAACACATCTATCTGTATAGGAGGAAATAGAGTGAAACCTAAAAATTCAAACTGTTACTGGTAACGAACGCTTCATCCTAGAAGAGTGAAAGTTGGGCAGCTAAGTGGACTTAGTGAACTGATAATTACCACAGAGATCATCAAGGTCGGATGAAAAAAAATTTGCCGAGTATTCAGAAAACCAGTAGTATTTTGGAAGCTTGGAACACCTTTCTAATAAAGGTGTTTTACGCAGTGTTTGCTTGTGGCTATTTCAAGAGGAAACAAACCACAAAGACAGAACTTAGAACTACTTTATTTTGTCAAGTTTCAAGGAGCTAGCACAAACCGTGTTTGATTTAGAATTAAAAAACACATCGATCTGTATAGGAGGAAATAGAGTGAAACCTAAAAATTCAAACTGTTACTGGTAACGACACTTCATCCTAGAAGAGTGAAAATTGGGCAGCTAAGTGGACTTAGTGAACTGATCATTACCACAGAGATCATCAAGGTCGGATGAAAAAAAATTTGCCGAGTATTCCGAAAACCAGTATTTTTTTGGAAGCTTGGCACACCTTTCCAATGAATGTGTTTTACGCAGTCTTTGCGTGTGCCTATTTCAAGAGGAAACAAACCACAAAGACAGAACTTAGAACTACTTTATTTTGTCAAGTTTCAAAAAGCTAGCACAAACCGTGTTTGATTTAGACTTCCAAACACATCTATATATATAGGAGGAAATAGAGTGAAACCTAAAAACTCAAACTGTTACTGGTAAGGAACGCTTCATCCTAGAAGAGTGAATATTGGGCAGCTAAGTGGACTAAGTAAACTGATCATTACCACAGAGATCATCACGGTCGGATGAAAAAAAATTTTGCCGAGTATTCAGAAAACCAGTTGTTTTTTGGAAGCTTGGCACACCTTTCCAATGAAGGTGTTTTACGCAGTCTTTGCTTGTGGCTATTTCAAGAGGAAACAAACCACAAAGACAGAACTTAGAACTACTTTATTTTGTCAAGTTTCAAGGAGCTAGCACAAACCGTGTTTGATTTACACATAAAAAACACATCTATCTGTATAGGAGGAAATAGAGTGAAACCTAGAAATTCAAACTGTTACTAGTAACGAACGCTTCATCCTAGAAGAGTGAAAATTGGGCAGCTAAGTGGACTTAGTGAACTGATCATTACCACAGCGATCATCAAGGTCGGATGAAAAAAAATTTGCCGAGTATTCAGAAAACCAGTAGTATTTTGGAATCTTGGAACACCTTTCCAATGAATGTGTTTTATGCAGTCTTTGCTTGTGGCTATTTCAAGAGGAAACAAACCACAAAGACAGAACTTAGAACTACTTTATTTTGTCAAGTTTCAAGGAGCTAGCACAAACCGTTTTTGATTTAGACTTAAAAAACACATCTATCTGTATAGGAGGAAATAGAGTGAAACCTAAAAATTCAAACTGTTACTGGTAACGAACGCTTCATCCTAGAAGAGTGAAAATTGGGCAGGTAAGTGGACTTAGTGAACTGATCATTACCACAGAGATCATCAAGGTCGGATGAAAAAAAATTTGCCGAGTATTCAGAAAACCAGTAGTATTTTGGAATCTTGGAACACCTTTCCAATGAATGTGTTTTACGCAGTCTTTGCTTGTGGCTATTTCAAGAGGAAACAAACCACAAAGACAGAACTTAGAACTACTTTATTTTGTCAAGTTTCAAGGAGCTAGCACAAACCGTGTTTGATTTAGACTTAAAAAACACATCTATCTGTATAGGAGGAAATAGAGTGAAACCTAAAAATTCAAACTGTTACTGGTAACGAACGCTTCATCCTAGAAGAGTGAAAATTGGGCAGCTATGGACTTAGTGAACTGATCATTACCACAGAGATCATCAAGGTCGGATGAAAAAAAATTTGCCGAGTATTCAGAAAACCAGTAGTATTTTGGAAGCTTGGAACACCTTTCCAATAAAGGTGTTTTACGCAGTCTTTGCTTGTGGCTATTTCAAGAGGAAACAAACCACAAAGACAGAACTTAGAACTACTTTATTTTGTCAAGTTTCAAGGAGCTAGCACAAACCGTGTTTGATTTAGACTTAAAAAACACATCGATCTGTATAGGAGGAAATAGAGTGAAACCTAAAAATTCAAACTGTTACTGGTAACGACACTTCATCCTAGAAGAGTGAAAATTGGGCAGCTAAGTGGACTTAGTGAACTGATCATTACCACAGAGATCATCAAGGTCGGATGAAAAAAAATTTGCCGAGTATTCCGAAAACCAGTAGTTTTTTGGAAGCTTGGCACACCTTTCCAATGAATGTGTTTTACGCAGTCTTTGCGTGTGCCTATTTCAAGAGGAAACAAACCACAAAGACAGAACTTAGAACTACTTTATTTTGTCAAGTTTCAAGGAGCTAGCTCAAACCGTGTTTGATTTAGACTTAAAAAACTCATCTATCTGTATAGGAGGAAATAGAGTGAAACCTAAAAATTCAAACTGTTACTGGTAAGGAACGCTTCATCCTAGAAGAGTGAAAATTGGGCAGCTAAGTGGACTATGTAAACTGATCATTACCACAGAGATCATCAATGTCGGATGAAAAAAAATTTTGCCGAGTATTCAGAAAACCAGTAGTTTCTTGGAAGCTTGGCACACCTTTCCAATGAAGGTGTTTTACGCAGTCTTTGCTTGTGGCTATTTCAAGAGGAAACAAACCACAAAGACAGAACTTAGAACTACTTTATTTTGTCAAGTTTCAAGGAGCTAGCACAAACCGTGTTTGATTTAGACTTAAAAAACACATCTATCTGTATAGGAGGAAATAGAGTGAAACCTAAAAATTCAAACTGTTACTGGTAACGAACGCTTCATCCTAGAAGAGTGAAAGTTGGGCAGCTAAGTGGACTTAGTGAACTGATCATTACCACAGAGATCATCAAGGTCGGATGAAAAAAAATTTGCCGAGTATTCAGAAAACCAGTAGTATTTTGGAATCTTGGAACACCTTTCCAATGAATGTGTTTTACGCAGTCTTTGCTTGTGGCTATTACAAGAGGAAACAAACCACAAAGACAGAACTTTGAACTACTTTATTTTGTCAAGTTTCAAGGAGCTAGTACAAACCGTGTTTGATTTAGACTTAAAAAACACATCTATCTGTATAGGAGGAAATAGAGTGAAACCTAAAAATTCAAACTGTTACTGGTCACGAACGCTTCATCCTAGAAGAGTGCAAATTGGGCCTGTAAGTGGACTTAGTGAACTGATCATTACCACAGAGATCATCAATGTCGGATGAAAAAAAAATTTTTGCCGAGTATTCAGAAAACCAGTAGTATTTTGGAAGCTTGGAACACCTTTCAAATGAATGTGTTTTACGCAGTCTTTGCTTGTGCCTATTTCAAGAGAAAACAAACCACAAAGACAGAACTTAGAACTACTTTATTTTGTCAAGTTCCAAGGAGCTAGCACAAACCGTGTTTGATTTAGACTTAAAAAACACATCTATCTGTATAGGAGGAAATAGAGTGAAACCTAAAAATTCAAACTGTTACTGGTAACGAACGCTTCATCCTAGAAGAGTGAAAGTTGGGCAGCTAAGAGGACTTAGTGAACTGATCATTACCACAGAGATCATCAAGGTCGGATGAAAAAAAATTTGCCAAGTATTCAGAAAACCAGTAGTATTTTGGAAGCTTGGAACACCTTTCCAATGAATGTGTTTTACGCAGTCTTTGCTTGTGCCTATTTCAAGAGGAAACAAACCACAAAGACAGAACTTAGAACGACTTTATTTTGTCAAGTTTCAAGGAGCTAGCAAAAACCGTGTTTGATTTAGACTTAAAAAACACATCTATCTGTATAGGAGGAAATAGAGTGAAACCTAAAAATTCAAACTGTTACTGGTAACGAACGCTTCATCCTAGAAGAGTGAAAGTTGGGCAGCTAAGTGGACTTAGTGAACTGATCATTACCACAGAGATCATCAAGGTCGGATGAAAAAAAATTTGCCGAGTATTCAGAAAACCAGTAGTATTTTTTGAAGCTTGGAACACCTTTCCAATGAATGTGTTTTACGCACTCTTTGCTTGTGGCTATTTCAAGAGGAAACAAACCACAAAGACAGAACTTAGAACGACTTTATTTTGTCAAGTTTCAAGGAGCTAGCAAAAACCGTGTTTGATTTAGACTTAAAAAACACATCTATCTGTATAGGAGGAAATAGAGTGAAACCTAAAAATTCAAACTGTTACTGGTAACGAACGCTTCATCCTAGAAGAGTGAAAGTTGGGCAGCTAAGTGGACTTAGTGAACTGATCATTACCACAGAGATCATCAAGGTCGGATGAAAAAAAATTTGCCGAGTATTCAGAAAACCAGTAGTATTTTTTGAAGCTTGGAACACCTTTCCAATGAATGTGTTTTACGCACTCTTTGCTTGTGGCTATTTCAAGAGGAAACAAACCACAAAGACAGAACTTAGAACTACTTTATTTTGTCAAGTTTCAAGGAGCTAGCACAAACCGTGTTTGATTTAGACTTAAAAAACTCATCTACCTGTATAGGAGGAAATAGAGTGAAACCTAAAAATTCAAACTGTTACTGGTAACGAACGCTTCATCCTAGAAGAGTGAAAATTGGGCAGGTAAGTGGACTTAGTGAACTGATCATTACCACAGAGATCATCAAGGTCGGATGAAAAAAAATTTGCCGAGTATTCAGAAAACCAGTAGTATTTGGAAGCTTGGAACACCTTACCAATAAAGGTGTTTTACGCAGTGTTTGCTTGTGGCTATTTCAAGAGGAAACAAACCACAAAGACAGAACTTAGAACTACTTTATTTTGTCAAGTTTCAAGGAGCTAGCACAAACCGTGTTTGATTTAGACTTAAAAAACACATCGATCTGTATAGGAGGAAATAGAGTGAAACCTAAAAATTCAAACTGTTACTGGTAACGACACTTCATCCTAGAAGAGTGAAAATTGGGCAGCTAAGTGGACTTAGTGAACTGATCATTACCACAGAGATCATCAAGGTCGGATGAAAAAAAATTTGCCGAGTATTCCGAAAACCAGTAGTTTTCTGGAAGCTTGGCACACCTTTCCAATGAATGTGTTTTACGCAGTCTTTGCGTGTGCCTATTTCAAGAGGAAACAAACCACAAAGACAGAACTTAGAACTACTTTATTTTGTCAAGTTTCAAGGAGCTAGCACAAACCGTGTTTGATTTAGGCTTAAAAAACTCATCTATCTGTATAGGAGGAAATAGAGTGAAACCTAAAAATTCAAACTGTTACTGGTAAGGAACGCTTCATCCTAGAAGAGTGAAAATTGGGCAGCTAAGTGGACTAAGTAAACTGATCATTACCACAGAGATCATCAAGGTCGGATGAAAAAAAATTTGCCGAGTATTCAGAAAACCAGTAGTATTTTGGAATCTTGGAACACCTTTCCAATGAATGTGTTTTACGCAGTCTTTGCTTGTGGCTATTACAAGAGGAAACAAACCACAAAGACAGAACTTTGAACTACTTTATTTTGTCAAGTTTCAAGGAGCTAGTACAAACCGTGTTTGATTTAGACTTAAAAAACACATCTATCTGTATAGGAGGAAATAGAGTGAAACCTAAAAATTCAAACTGTTACTGGTCACGAACGCTTCATCCTAGAAGAGTGAAAATTGGGCAGGTAAGTGGACTTAGTGAACTGATCATTACCACAGAGATCATCAATGTCGGATGAAAAAAAATTTGCCGAGTATTCAGAAAACCAGTAGTATTTTGGAAGCTTGGAACACAATTCCAATGAATGTGTTTTACGCAGTCTTTGCTTGTGCCTATTTCAAGAGGAAACAAACCACAAAGACAGAACTTAGAACTACTTTATTTTGTCAAGTTTCAAGGAGCTAGCACAAACCGTGTTTTAGACTTAAAAAACACATCTATCTGTATAGGAGGAAATAGAGTGAAACCTAAAAATTCAAACTGTTACTGGTAACGAACGCTTCATCCTAGAAGAGTGAAAGTTGGGCAGCTAAGTGGACTTAGTGAACTGATCATTACCACAGAGATCATCAAGGTCGGATGAAAAAAAATTTGCCGAGTATTCAGAAAACCAGTAGTATTTTGGAAGCTTGGAACACCTTTCCAATGAATGTGTTTTACGCAGTCTTTGCTTGTGCCTATTTCAAGAGGAAACAAACCACAAAGACAGAACTTAGAACTACTTTATTTTGTCAAGTTTCAAGGAGCTAGCAAAAACCGTGTTTGATTTAGACTTAAAAAACACATCTATCTGTATAGGAGGAAATAGAGTGAAACCTAAAAATTCAAACTGTTACTGGTAACGAACGCTTCATCCTAGAAGAGTGAAAGTTGGGCAGCTAAGTGGCCTTAGTGAACTGATCATTACCACAGAGATCATCAAGGTCGGATGAAAAAAAATTTGCCGAGTATTCAGAAAACCAGTAGTATTTTTTGAAGCTTGGAACACCTTTCCAATGAATGTGTTTTACGCACTCTTTGCTTGTGGCTATTTCAAGAGGAAACAAACCACAAAGACAGAACTTAGAACTACTTTATTTTGTCAAGTTTCAAGGAGCTAGCACAAACCGTGTTTGATTTAGACTTAAAAAACTCATCTACCTGTATAGGAGGAAATAGAGTGAAACCTAAAAATTCAAACTGTTACTGGTAACGAACGCTTCATCCTAGAAGAGTGAAAATTGGGCAGGTAAGTGGACTTAGTGAACTGATCATTACCACAGAGATCATCAAGGTCGGATGAAAAAAAATTTGCCGAGTATTCAGAAAACCAGTAGTATTTTGGAAGCTTGGAACACCTTACCAATAAAGGTGTTTTACGGAGTGTTTGCTTGTGGCTATTTCAAGAGGAAACAAACCACAAAGACAGAACTTAGAACTACTTGATTTTGTCAAGTTTCAAGGAGCTAGCACAAACCGTGTTTGATTTAGACTTAAAAAACACATCTATATGTATAGGAGGAAATAGAGTGAAACCTAAAAATTCAAACTGTTACTGGTAACGAACGCTTCATCCTAGAAGAGTGAAAGTTGGGCAGCTAAGTGGACTTAGTGAACTGATCATTACCACAGAGATCATCAAGGTCGGATGAAAAAAAATTTGCCGAGTATTCAGAAAACCAGTAGTATTTTGGAAGCTTGGAACACCTTTCCAATGAATGTGTTTTACGCAGTCTTTGCTTGTGCCTATTTCAAGAGGACACAAACCACAAAGACAGAACTTAGAACTACTTTATTTTGTCAAGTTTCAAGGAGCTCGCACAAACCGTGTTTGATTTAGACTTAAAAAACACATCTATCTGTATAGGAGGAAATAGAGTGAAACCTAAAAATTCAAACTATTACTGGTAACGAACGCTTCATCCTAGAAGAGTGAAAGTTGGGCAGCTAAGTGGACTTAGTGAACTGATCATTACCACAGAGATCATCAAGGTCGGATGAAAAAAAATTTGCCGAGTATTCAGAAAACCAGTAGTATTTTTTGAAGCTTGGAACACCTTTTTAATGAATGTGTTTTACGCACTCTTTGCTTGTGGCTATTTCAAGAGGAAACAAACCACAAAGACAGAACTTAGAACTACTTTATTTTGTCAAGTTTCAAGGAGCTAGCACAACCGTGTTTGATTTAGACTTAAAAAACTCGTCTATCTGTATAGGAGGAAATAGAGTGAAACCTAAAAATTCAAACTGTTACTGGTAAGGAACGCTTCATCCTAGAAGAGTGAAAGTTGGGCAGCTAAGTGGACTTAGTGAACTGATCATTACCACAGAGATCATCAAGGTCGGATGAAAAAAAATTTGCCGAGTATTCAGAAAACCAGTAGTATTTTGGAAGCTTGGAACACCTTACCAATAAAGGTGTTTTACGGAGTGTTTGCTTGTGGCTATTTCAAGAGGAAACAAACCACAAAGACAGAACTTAGAACTACTTGATTTTGTCAAGTTTCAAGGAGCTAGCACAAACCGTGTTTGATTTAGACTTAAAAAACACATCTATCTGTATAGGAGGAAATAGAGTGAAACCTAAAAATTCAAACTGTTACTGGTAACGAACGCTTCATCCTAGAAGAGTGAAAGTTGTGCAGCTAAGTGGACTTAGTGAACTGATCATTACCACAGAGGTCATCAAGGTCGGATGAAAAAAAATTTGCCGAGTATTCAGAAAACCAGTAGTATTTTGGAAGCTTGGAACACCTTTCCAATGAATGGGTTTTACGCAGTCTTTGCTTGTGGCTATTTCAAGAGGAAACAAACCACAAAGCAGAACTTAGAACTACTTTATTTTGTCAAGTTTCAAGGAGCTAGCACAAACCGTGTTTGATTTAGACTTAAAAAACACATCTATCTGTATAGGAGGAAATAGAGTGAAACCTAAAAATTCAAACTGTTACTGGTAACGAACGCTTCATCCTAGAAGAGTGAAAGTTGGGCAGCTAAGTGGACTTAGTGAACTCATCATTACCACAGAGATCATCAAGGTCGGATGAAAAAAAATTTGCCGAGTATTCAGAAAACCAGTAGTATTTTGGAAGCTTGGAACACCTTTCCAATA
>NW_027516349.1:0-60813 GCF_048772815.1 Callospermophilus lateralis
GAATTTGGAACACTAAATCCAACATGGTTTGTAGTAGCTCTTTGAAACTTGACAAAATAAAGGGGTTCTCAGTTTTGTCTCTATGGATTGTTTCCTCTTCAAGTAGCCCTAGGCACAGACTGTGGAAAGTACTTTCATTGAGATAGGTTGCCAAGCTTCTAAGAAATAACGCGTTTCCGAAATACCAGCAAATATTTTTTCACACAATCTTGTTGATACTTGGTGGTAATGATCAGTACACAAATCCCACTTGGCTCACCAAATTTTGTTCTTCTATGTTGAAGCGTTCGTGTACAGTAGCAGTTTTTATATTTAGGTTTCTCTCTGTTCTCTCCTATATAGATAGATGAATTTGGAACTCTAAATCCAACATGGTTTGTAGTAGCTCTTTGAAACTTGACAAAATAAAGGAGGTCTCAGATTTGTCTCTATGGTTTGTTTCCTCTTCAAGTAGCCCTAGGCACAGACTGTGGAAAAGCACTTTCATTGAGAGGGGTTGCCAAGCTTCTAAGAAATAATGAGTTTCCGAAATACCAGCAAATATTTTTCACCCAATCTTGATGATACTTGGTGGTAATGATCAGTACACAAATCCCACTTGACTCACCAAATTTTGTTCTTCTAGGTTGAAGCGTTCGTCTACAGTAGCAGTTTTTATATTTAGGTTTCCCTCTGTTCTCTCCTATATAGATAGATAAATTTGGAACTCTAAATCCAACATGGTTTGTAGTAGCTCTTTGAAACTTGACAAAATAAAGGAGTTCTCAGATTTGTCTCTATGGTTTGTTTCCTCTTCAAGTAGCCCTAGGCACAGACTGTGGAAAAGCACTTTCATTGAGAGGGGTTCCCAAGCTTCTAAGAAATAACGAGTTTCCGAAATACCAGCAAATATTTTTTCACCCAAACTTGATGATACTTGGTGGTAAGGATCAGTACACAAATCCCACTTGGCTCCCCAAATTTTGTTCTTCTATGTTGAAGCGTTCGTCTACAGTAGCAGTTTTTATATTTAGGTTTCCCTCTGTTCTCTCCCATATAAATAGATGAATTTGGAACTCTAAATCCAACATGGTTTGTAGTAGCTCTTTGAAACTTGACAAAATAAAGGAGTTCTCAGTTTTGTCTCTATGGTTTGTTTCCTCTTCAAGTAGCCCTAGGCACAGACTGTGGTAAAGCACTTTCATTGAGAGGGGTTGCCAAACTTGTAAGAAATTTCGATTTTCCGAAATAGCAGCAAATATTTTTTCACCCAATCTTGATGTTACTTGTTGCTAAAGATCAGTACACAAATCCCACTTGGCTCAGCAAATTTTGTTCTTCTAGGTTGAAGCGTTGGTCTACAGTAGCAGTATTTATATTTAGGTTTCCCTCTGTTCTCTCCTATATAGAAAGATGAACTTGGAACTCTAAATCCAACATGGTTTGTAGTAGCTCTTTGAAACTTGACAAAATAAAGGAGTTCTCAGTTTTGTCTCTATGGTTTGTTTCCTCTTCAAGTAGCCCCAGGCACAGACTGTGGAAAAGCACTTTCATTGAGAGGGGTTCCCAAGCTTCTAAGAAATAACGAGTTTCCGAAATACCAGCAAATATTTTTTCACCCAATCTTGATGATACTTGGTGGTAATGATCAGTACACAAATCCCACTTGGCTCACCAAATTTTGTTCTTCTAGGTTGAAGCGTTCGTCTACAGTAGCAGTTTTTATATTTAGGTTTCACTCTGTTCTCTCATATATAGATAGATGAATTTGGAACTCTAAATCCAACATGGTTTGTAGTAGCTCTTTGAAACTTGACAAAATAAAGGAGTTCTCAGTTTTTTCTCTATGGTTTGTTTCGTCTTCAAGTAGCCCTAGGCACAGACTGTGAAAAGCACTTTCATTGAGATGGGTTGCCAAGCTTCTAAGAAATAACGAGTTTCCGAAATACCAGCAAATATTTTTTCACACAATCTTGTTGATACTCGGTGGTAATGATCAGTACACAAATCCCACTTGGCTCACCAAATTTAGTTCTTCTAGGTTGAAGCGTTCGTGTACAATAGCAGTTTTTATATTTAGGTTACCCTCTGTTCTCTCCTATATAGATAGATGAATTTGGAACTCTAAATCCAACATGGTTGTAGTAGCTCTTTGAAACTTGACAAAATAAAGGAGGTCTCAGATTTGTCTCTATGGATTGTTTCCTCTTCAAGCAGCCCTAGGCACAGACTGTGGAAAGCACTTTCATTGAGATGGGTTGCCAAGCTTCTAAGAAATAACGCGTTTCCGAAATGCCAGCAAATATTTTTTCACACAATCTTGTTGATACTTGGTGGTAATGATCAGTACACAAATCCCACTTGGCTCACCAAATTTTGTTCTTCTAGGTTGAAGCGTTCGTCTACAGTAGCAGTTTTTATATTTAGGTTTCCCTCTGTTCTCTCCTATATAGATAGATGAATTTGGAACTCTAAATCCAACATGGTTTGTAGTAGCTCTTTGAAACTTGACAAAATAAAGGAGTTCTCAGATTTGTCTCTATGGTTTGTTTCCTCTTCAAGTAGCCCTAGGCACAGACTGTGGAAAAGCACTTTCATTGAGAGGGGTTCCCAAGCTTCTAAGAAATAACGAGTTTCCGAAATACCAGCAAATATTTTTTCACCCAATCTTGATGATACTTGGTGGTCATGATCAGTACACAAATCCCACTTGGCTCACCAAATTTTGTTCTTCTACGTTGAAGCGTTCGTCTACAGTAGCAGTTTTTATAATTAGGTTTCACTCTGTTCTCTCATATATAGATAGATGAATTTGGAACTCTAAATCCAACATGGTTTGTAGTAGCTCTTTGAAACTTGACAAAATAAAGGGGTTCTCAGTTTTGTCTCTATGGATTGTTTCCTCTTCAAGTAGCCCTAGGCACAGACTGTGGAAAGTACTTTCATTGAGATAGGTTGCCAAGCTTCTAAGAAATAACGCGTTTCCGAAATACCAGCAAATATTTTTTCACACAATCTTGTTGATACTTGGTGGTAATGATCAGTACACAAATCCCACTTGGCTCACCAATTTAGTTCTTCTAGGTTGAAGCGTTCGTGTACAGTAGCAGTTTTTATATTTAGGTTTCCCTCTGTTCTCTCCTATATAGATAGATGAATTTGGAACTCTAAATCCAACATGGTTTGTAGTAGCTCTTTGAAACTTGACAAAATAAAGGAGTTCTCAGATTTGTCTCTATGATTTGTTTCCTCTTCAAGTAGCCATAGGCACAGACTGTGGAAAAGCACTTTCATTGAGAGGGGTTGCCAAGCTTCTAAGAAATAACGAGTTTCCGAAATACCAGCGAATATTTTTTCACCCAATCTTGATGATACTTGTTGCTAATGATCAGTACACAAATCCCACTTGCTCACCAAATTTTGTTCTTCTAGGTTGAAGCGTTCGTCTACAGTAGCAGTTTTTATATTTAGGTTTCCTCTGTTCTCTCCCATATAAATAGATGAATTTGGAACTCTAAATCCAACATGGTTTGTAGTAGCTCTTTGAAACTTGACAAAATAAAGGAGTTCTCAGTTTTGTCTCTATGGTTTGTTTCCTCTTCAAGTAGCCCTAGGCACAGACTGTGGTAAAGCACTTTCATTGAGAGGGGTTGCCAAACTTGTAAGAAATTTCGAATTTCCGAAATAGCAGCAAATATTTTTTCACCCAATCTTGATGTTACTTGTTGCTAAAGATCAGTACACAAATCCCACTTGGCTCACCAAATTTTGTTCTTCTAGGTTGAAGCGTTCGTCTACAGTAGCAGTATTTATATTTAGGTTTCCCTCTGTTCTCTCCTATATAGAAAGATGAATTTGGAACTCTAAATCCAACATGGTTTGTAGTAGCTCTTTGAAACTTGACAAAATAAAGGAGTTCTCAGTTTTGTCGCTATGGTTTGTTTCCTCTTCAAGTAGCCCCAGGCACAGACTGTGGAAAAGCACTTTCATTGAGAGGGGTTCCCAAGCTTCTAAGAAATAACGAGTTTCCGAAATACCAGCAAATATTTTTTCACCTAATCTTGATGATACTTGGTGGTAATGATCAGTTCACAAATCCCACTTGGCTCACCAAATTTTGTTCTTCTAGGTTGAAGCGTTCGTCTACAGTAGCAGTTTTTATATTTAGGTTTCACTCTCTTCTCTCATATATAGATAGATGAATTTGGAACTCTAAATCCAACATGGTTTGTAGTAGCTCTTTGAAACTTGACAAAATAAAGGAGTTCTCAGTTTTTTCTCTATGGTTTGTTTCGTCTTCAAGTAGCCCTAGGCACAGACTGTGGAAAAGCACTTTCATTGAGATGGGTTGCCAAGCTTCTAAGAAATAACGAGTTTCCGAAATACCAGCAAATATTTTTTCACACAATCTTGTTGATACTTGGTGGTAATGATCAGTACACAAATCCCACTTCGCTCACCAAATTTTGTTCTTCTAGGTTGAAGCGTTCGTCTACAGTAGGAGTTTTTATATTTAGGTTTCTCTCTGTTCTCTCCTATATAGATAGATGAATTTGGAACTCTAAATCCAACATGGTTTGTAGTAGCTCTTTGAAACTTGACAAAATAAAGAGGATCTCAGATTTGTCTCTATGGTTTGTTTCCTCTTCAAGTAGCCCTAGGCACAGACTGTGGAAAAGCACTTTCATTGAGAGGGGTTGCCAAGCTTCTAAGAAATAACGATTTTCCGAAATACCAGCAAATATTTTTTCACCCAATCTTGATGATACTGGGTGGTTATGATCAGTACACAAATCCCACTTGGCTCACCAAATTTTGTTCTTCTAGGTTGAAGCGTTCGTCTACAGTAGCAGTTTTTATATTTAGGTTTCCCTCTGTTCTCTCCTATATAGATAGATAAATTTGGAACTCTAAATCCAACATGGTTTGTAGTAGCTCTTTGAAACTTGACAAAATAAAGGAGTTCTCAGATTTGTCTCTATGGTTTGTTTCCTCTTCAAGTAGCCCTAGGCACAGACTGTGGAAAAGCACTTTCATTGAGAGGGGTTCCCAAGCTTCTAAGAAATAACGAATTTCCGAAATACCAGCAAATATTTTTTCACCCAATCTTGATGATACTTGGTGGTAAGGATCAGTACACAAATCCCACTTGGCTCACCAAATTTTGTTCTTCTAGGTTGAAGCGTTCGTCTACAGTAGCAGTTTTTATAATTAGGTTTCACTCTGTTCTCTCATATATAGATAGATGAATTTGGAACTCTAAATCCAACATGGTTTGTAGCAGCTCTTTGAAACTTGACAAAATAAAGGAGTTCTCAGTTTTGTCTCTATGGATTGTTTCCTCTTCAAGTAGCCCTAGGCACAGACTGTGGAAAGTACTTTCATTGAGATAGGTTGCCAAGCTTCTAAGAAATAACGCGTTTCCGAAATACCAGCAAATATTTTTTCACACAATCTTGTTGATACTTGGTGGTAATGATCAGTACACAAATCCCACTTGGCTCACCAAATTTAGTTCTTCTAGGTTGAAGCGTTCGTGTACAGTAGCAGTTGTTATATTTAGGTTTCCCTCTGTTCTCTCCTATATAGATAGATAAATTTGGAACTCTAAATCCAACATGGTTTGTAGTAGCTCTTTGAAACTTGACAAAATAAAGGAGTTCTCAGATTTGTCTCTATGCTTTGTTTCCTCTTCAAGTAGCCCTAGGCACAGACTGTGGAAAAGCACTTTCATTGACAGGGGTTCCCAAGCTTCTAAGAAATAACGAGTTTCCGAAATACCAGCAAATATTTTTTCACCCAAACTTGATGATACTTGGTGGTAAGGATCAGTACACAAATCCCACTTGGCTTCCCAAATTTTGTTCTTCTAGGTTGAAGCGTTCGTCTACAGTAGCAGTTTTATATTTAGGTTTCCCTCTGTTCTCTCCCATATAAATAGATGAATTTGGAACTCTAAATCCAACATGGTTTGTAGTAGCTCTTTGAAACTTGACAAAATAAAGGAGTTCTCAGTTTTGTCTCTATGGTTTGTTTCCTCTTCAAGTAGCCCTAGGCACAGACTGTGGTAAAGCACTTTCATTGAGAGGGGTTGCCAAACTTGTAAGATATTTCGAGTTTCCGAAATAGCAGCAAATATTTTTTCACCCAATCTTGATGTTACTTGATGCTAAAGATCAGTACACAAATCCCACTTGGCTCACCAAATTTGGTTCTTCTAGGTTGAAGCGTTCGTCTACAGTAGCAGTATTTATATTTAGGTTTCCCTCTGTTCTCTCCTACATAGAAAGATGAATTTGGAACTCTAAATTTAACATGGTTTGTAGTAGCTCTTTGAAACTTGACAAAATAAAGGAGTTCTCAGTTTTGTCGCTATGGTTAGTTTCCTCTTCAAGTAGCCCCAGGCACAGACTGTGGAAAAGCACTTTCATTGAGAGGGGTTCCCAAGCTTCTAAGAAATAACGAGTTTCCGAAATACCAGCAAATATTTTTTCACACAATCTTGTTGATACTTGGTGGTAATGATCAGTACACAAATCCCACTTGGCTCACCAAATTTTGTTCTTCTAGGTTGAAGCGTTCGTCTACAGTAGCAGTTTTTATATTTAGGTTTCTCTCTGTTCTCTCCTATATAGATAGATGAATTTGGAACTCTAAATCCAACATGGTTTGTAGTAGCTCTTTGAAACTTGACAAAATAAAGGAGATCTCAGATTTGTCTCTATGGTTTGTTTCCTCTTCAAGTAGCCCTAGGCACAGACTGTGGAAAAGCAGTTTCATTGAGAGGGATTGCCAAGCTTCTAAGAAATAACGAGTTTCCGAAATACCAGCAAATATTTTTTCACCCAATCTTGATGATACTGGGTGGTTATGATCAGTACACAAATCCCACTTGGCTCACCAAATTTTGTTCTTCTAGGTTGAAGCGTCGTCTACAGTAGCAGTTTTTATATTTAGGTTTCCCTCTGTTCTCTCCCATATAAATAGATGAATTTGGAACTCTAAATCCAACATGGTTTGTAGTAGCTCTTTGAAACTTGACAAAATAAAGGAGTTCTCAGTTTTGTCTCTATGGTTTGTTTCCTCTTCAAGTAGCCCTAGGCACAGACTGTGGTAAAGCACTTTCATTGAGAGGGGTTGCCAAACTTGTAAGATATTTCGAGTTTCCGAAATAGCAGCAAATATTTTTTCACCCAATCTTGATGTTACTTGATGCTAAAGATCAGTACACAAATCCCACTTGGCTCACCAAATTTGGTTCTTCTAGGTTGAAGCGTTCGTCTACAGTAGCAGTATTTATATTTAGGTTTCCCTCTGTTCTCTCCTATATAGAAAGATGAATTTGGAACTCTAAATCCAACATGGTTTGTAGTAGCTCTTTGAAACTTGACAAAATAAAGGAGTTCTCAGTTTTGTCGCTATGTTTAGTTTCCTCTTCAAGTAGCCCCAGGCACAGACTGTGGAAAAGCACTTTCATTGAGAGGGGTTCCCAAGCTTCTAAGAAATAACGAGTTTCCGAAATACCAGCAAATATTTTTTCACCCAATCTTGATGATACTTGGTGGTAATGATCAGTACACAAATCCCACTTGGCTCACCAAATTTTGTTCTTCTAGGTTGAAGCGTTCGTCTACAGTAGCAGTTTTTATATTTAGGTTTCACTCTGTTCTCTCATATATAGATAGATGAATTTGGAACTCTAAATCCAACATGGTTTGTAGTAGCTTTTTGAAACTTGACAAAATAAAGGAGTTCTCAGTTTTGTCTCTATGGTTTGTTTCGTCTTCAAGTAGCCCTAGGCACAGACTGTGGAAAAGCACTTTCATTGAGATGGGTTGCCAAGCTTCTAAGAAATAACGAGTTTCCGAAATACCAGCAAATATTTTTTCACACAATCTTGTTGATACTTGGTGGTAATGATCAGTACACAAATCCCACTTGGCTCACCAAATTTTGTTCTTCTAGGTTGAAGCGTTCGTCTACAGTAGCAGTTTTTATATTTAGGTTTCTCTCTGTTCTCTCCTATATAGATAGATGAATTTGGAACTCTAAATCCAACATGGTTTGTAGTAGCTCTTTGAAACTTGACAAAATAAAGGAGATCTCAGATTTGTCTCTATGGTTTGTTTCCTCTTCAAGTAGCCCTAGGCACAGACTGTGGAAAAGCAGTTTCATTGAGAGGGATTGCCAAGCTTCTAAGAAATAACGAGTTTCCGAAATACCAGCAAATATTTTTTCACCCAATCTTGATGATAGTGGGTGGTTATGATCAGTACACAAATCCCACTTGGCTCACCAAATTTTGTTCTTCTAGGTTGAAGCGTCGTCTACAGTAGCAGTTTTTATATTTAGGTTTCCCTCTGTTCTATCCTATATAGATAGATAAATTTGGAACTCTAAATCCAACATGGTTTGTAGTAGCTCTTTGAAACTTGACAAAATAAAGGAGTTCTCAGATTTTTCTCTATGGTTTGTTTCCTCTTCAAGTAGCCCTAGGCACAGACTGTGGAAAAGCACTTTCATTGAGAGGTGTTCCCAAGCTTCTAAGAAATAACGAGTTTCCCAAATAACAGCAAATATTTTTTCACCCAAATTTGATGGTTCTTGGTGGTAAGGATCAGTACACAAATCCCACATGGCTCACCAAATTTTGTTCTTCTAGGTTGAAGCGTTCGTCTACAGTAGCAGTTTTTATAATTAGGTTTCACTCTGTTCTCTCATATATAGATAGATGAATTTGGAACGCTAAATCCAACATGGTTTGTAGTAGCTCTTTAAAACTTGACAAAATAAAGGAGTTCTCAGTTTTGTCTCTATGGTTTGTTTCCTCTTCAAGTAGCCCTAGGCACAGACTGTGGAAAAGCACTTTCATTGAGAGGGGTTGCCAAGCTTCTAAGAAATAACGAGTTTCCGAAATACCAGCGAATATTTTTTCACCCAATCTTGATGATACTTGTTGCTAATGATCAGTACACAAATCCCACTTGGGTCACCAAATTTTGTTCTTCTAGGTTAAAGCGTTCGTCTACAGTAGCAGTTTTTATATTTAGGTTTCCCTCTGTTCTCTCCTATATAGATAGATAAATTTGGAACTCTAAATCCAACATGGTTTGTAGTAGCTCTTTGAAACTTGACAAAATAATGGAGTTCTCAGATTTGTCTCTATGGTTTGTTTCCTCTTCAAGTAGCCCTAGGCACAGACTGTGGAAAAGCACTTTCATTGAGAGCGGTTCCCAAGCTTCTAAGAAATAACGAGTTTCCGAAATACCAGCAAATATTTTTTCACCCAATCTTGATGATACTTGGTGGTAAGGATCAGTACGCAAATCCCACTTGGCTCACCAAATTTTGTTCTTCTAGGTTGAAGCGTTCGTCTACAGTAGCAGTTTTTATATTTAGGTTTCACTCTGTTCTCTCATATATAGATAGATGAATTTGGAACTCTAAATCCAACATGGTTTGTAGTAGCTCTTTGAAACTTGACAAAATAAAGGAGTTCTCAGATTTGTCTCTATGGTTTGTTTCCTCTTCAAGTAGCCCTAGGCACAGACTGTGGAAAGTACTTTCATTGAGATAGGTTGCCAAGCTTCTAAGAAATAACGTGTTTCCGAAATACCAGCAAATATTTTTTCACACAATCTTGTTGATATTTGGTGGCAATGATCAGTACACAAATCCCACTTGGCTCACCAAATTTAGTTATTCTAGGTTGAAGCGTTCGTGTACAGTAGCAGTTTTTATATTTAGGTTTCCCTCTGTTCTCTCCAATATAGATAGATGAATTTGGAACTCTAAATCCAACATGGTTTGTAGTAGCTCTTTGAAACTTGACAAAATAAAGGAGTTCTCAGATTTGTCTCTATGGTTTGTTTCCTCTTCAAGTAGCCCTAGGCACAGACTGTGGAAAAGCACTTTCATTGAGAGGGGTTGCCAAGCTTCTAAGAAATAACGAGTTTCCGAAATACCAGCGAATATTTTTTCACCCAATCTTGATGATACTTGTTGCTAATGATCAGTACACAAATCCCACTTGGCTCACCAAATTTTGTTCTTCTAGGTTAAAGCGTTCGTCTACAGTAGCAGTTTTTATATTTATGTTTCACTCTGTTCTCTCATATATAGATAGATGAATTTGGAACTCTAAATCCAACATGGTTTGTATTAGCTCTTTGAAACTTGACAAAATAAAGGAGTTCTCAGTTTTTTCTCTATGGTTTGTTTCCTCTTCAAGTAGCCATAGGCACAGACTGTGGAAAAGCACTTTCATTGAGATGGGTTGCCAAGCTTCTAAGAAATAACGAGTTTCCGAAATACCAGCAAATATTTTTTCACACAATCTTGTTGATACTTGGTGGTAATGATCAGTACACAAATCCCACTTGGCTCACCAAATTTTGTTCTTCTAGGTTGAAGCGTTCGTCTACAGTATCAGTTTTTATATTTAGGTTTCTCTCTGTTCTCTTCTATATAGATAGATGAATTTGGAACTCTAAATCCAACATGGTTTGTAGTAGCTCTTTGAAACTTGACAAAATAAAGGAGGTCTCAGATTTGTCTCTCTGGTTTGTTTCCTCTTCAAGTAGCCCTAGGCACAGACTGTGGAAAAGCACTTTCATTGAGAGGGGTTGCCAAGCTTCTAAGAAATAATGAGTTTCCGAAATACCAGCAAATATTTTTTCACCCAATCTTGATGATACTTGGTGATAATGATCAGTACACAAATCCCACTTGGCTCACCAAATTTTGTTCTTCTAGGTTGAAGCGTTCGTCTACAGTAGCAGTTTTTATATTTAGGTTTCCCTCTGTTCTCTCCTATATAGAAAGATGAATTTGGAACTCTAAATCCAACATGGTTTGTAGTAGCTCTTTGAAACTTGACAAAATAAAGGAGTTCTCAGTTTTGTCGCTATGGTTTGGTTCCTCTTCAAGTAGCCCTAGGCACAGACTGTGGAAAAGCACTTTAATTGAGAGGGGTTCCAAGCTTCTAAGAAATAACGAGTTTCCGAAATACCAGCAAATATTTTTTCACCCAATCTTGATGATACTTGGTGGTAATGATCAGTACACAAATCCCACTTGGCTCACCAAATTTTGTTCTTCTAGGTTGAAGCGTTCGTCTACAGTAGCAGTTTTTATATTTAGGTTTCACTCTGTTCTCTCATATATAGATAGATGAATTTGGAACTCTAAATCCAACATGGTTTGTAGTAGCTATTTGGAACTTGACAAAATAAAGGGCGTCTCAGATTTGTCTCTATGGTTTGTGTCCTCTTCAAGTAGCCCTAGGAACAGACTGTGGTAAAGCACTTTCATTGAGAGGGGTTGCCAAGCTTCTAAGAAATAACGAGTTTCGAAACACCAGCAAATATTTTTTCACCCAAATTTGATGATTCTTGGTGGTAATGATCAGTACACAAATCCCACTTGGCTCACGAAATTTTGTTCTTCTAGTTTGAAGCTTTCGTCTACAGTAGCAGTTTTTATATTTAGGTTTCCCTTTGTTCTCTCATATATAGATAGATGAATTTGGAACTCTAAATCCAACATGTTTTGTAGTAGCTCTTTGAAACTTGACAAAATAAAGGAGTTCTCAGATTTGCCTCAATGGTTTGTTTCCTCTTAAAGTAGCCCTAGGCATAGACTGTGGAATAGCACTTTCATTGAGAGGGGTTGCCAAGCTTCTAAGAAATAACGAGTTTCCGAAATACCAGCAAATATTTTTTCACCCAATCTTGATGATACTTGGTGGTAATGATCAGTACACAAATCCCACTTGGCTCACCAAATTTTGTTCTTCTAGGTTGAAGCGTTCGTCTACAGTAGCAGTTTTTATATTTAGGTTTCCCTCTGTTCTCTTTTATATAGATAGATGAATTTGGAACTCTAAATCCAACATGGTTTGTAGTAGCTCTTTGAAACTTTACAAAATTATGGAGTTCTCAGATTTGCCTCTATGGTTTGTTTCCTCTTCAAGTAGCCCTAGGCACAGACTGTGGAATAGCACTTTCATTGAGAGGGGTTGCCAAGCTTCTAAGAAATAACGAGTTTCCGAAATACCAGCAAATATTTTTTCACCCAATCTTGATGATACTTGGTGGTAATGATCAGTACACAAATCCCACTTGGCTTACCAAATTTTGTTCTTTTAGGTTGAAGCGTTCTTCTACAGTAGCAGTTTTTATATTTAAGTTTCCCTCGGTTCACTCCTATATAGATAGATGAATTTGGAACTCTAAATCCAACAAGGTTTGTAGTAGCTCTTTGAAACTTGACAAAATAAAGGAGTTCTCAGTTTTGTCTCTATGGTTTGTTTCCTCTTCAAGTAGCCCTAGGCACAGACTGTGGAAAAGCACTTTCATTGAGAGGGTTTGCCAAGATTCTAAGAAATTACGAGTTTCCGAAATACCAGCAAATATTATTTCACCCAATCTTGATGATACTTGGTGCTAATGATCAGTACACAAATCCCACTTGGCTCACTAAATTTTGTTCTTCTAGGTTGAAGCGTTCGTCTACAGTAGGAGTTTTTATATTTAGGTTTCCCTCTGTTCTCTCCTATATAGAAAGATGAATTTGGAACTCTAAATCCAACATGGTTTGTAGTAGCTCTTTGAAACTTTACAAAATTATGGAGTTCTCAGATTTGCCTCTATGGTTTGTTTCCTCTTCAAGTAGCCCTAGGCACAGACTGTGGAATAGCACTTTCATTGAGAGGGGTTGCCAAGCTTCTACGAAATAACGAGTTTCCGAAATACCAGCAAATATTTTTTCACCCAATCTTGATGATACTTGGTGGTAATGATCAGTACACAAATCCCACTTGGCTTACCAAATTTTGTTTTTCTAGGTTGAAGAGTTCGTCTACAGTAGCAGTTTTTATATTTAAGTTTCTCTCTGTTCTCTCCTATATAGATAGATAAATTTTTTAACTCTAAATCCAACATGGTTTGTAGTAGCTCTTTGAAACTTGACAAAATAAAGGAGTTCTCAGATTTGTCTCTATGGTTTGTTTCCTCTTCAAGTAGCCCTAGGCACAGACTGTGGAAAAGCACTTTCATTGAGATGGGTTGCCAAGCTTCTAAGAAATAACGATTTTCCGAAATACCAGCAAATATTTTTTCACCCAATCTTGATGATACTTGTTGCTAATGATCAGTACACATATCCCACTTGGCTCACCAAATTTAGTTCTTCTAGGTTGAAGCGTTCGTGTACAGTAGCAGTTTTTATATTTAGGTTTCCCTCTGTTCTCTCCTATACAGATAGATGAATTTGGAACTCTAAATCCAACATGGTTTGTAGTAGCTCTTTGAAACTTGACAAAATAAAAGAGTTCTCAGATTTGTCTCTATGGTTTGTTTCCTCTTCAAGTAGCCCTAGGCACAGACTGTGGAAAAGCATTTTCATTGAGAGGGGTTTCCAAGCTTCTAAGAAATTACGAGTTTCCGAAATACCAGCAAATATTTTTTCACCCAATCTTGATGATACTTGGTGCTAATGATCAGTACACAAATCCCACTTGGCTCACCAAATTTTGTTCTTCTAGGTTGAAGCGTTCGTCTACAGGAGCAGTTATTATACTTAGGTTTCACTTTGTTCTCTCATATATAGATAGATGAATTTGGAACTCTAAATCCAACGTGGTTTGTAGTAGCTCTTTGAAACTTTACAAAATAAAGGAGTTCTCAGATTTGCCTCTATGGTTTGTTTCCTCTTCAAGTAGCCCTAGGCACAGACTGTGGAATAGCACTTTCATTGAGAGGGGTTGCCAAGCTTCTAAGAAATAACGAGTTTCCGAAATACCAGCAAATATTTTTTCACCCAATCTTGATGATACTTGGTGGTAATGATCAGTACACAAATCCCACTTGGCTTACCAAATTTTGTTCTTTTAGGTTGAAGCGTTCTTCTACAGTAGCAGTTTTTATATTTAAGTTTCCCTCGGTTCACTCCTATATAGATAGATGAATTTGGAACTCTAAATCCAACAAGGTTTGTAGTAGCTCTTTGAAACTTGACAAAATAAAGGAGTTCTCAGTTTTGTCTCTATGGTTTGTTTCCTCTTCAAGTAGCCCTAGGCACAGACTGTGGAAAAGCACTTTCATTGAGAGGGTTTGCCAAGCTTCTAAGAAATTACGAGTTTCCGAAATACCAGCAAATATTATTTCACCCAATCTTGATGATACTTGGTGCTAATGATCAGTACACAAATCCCACTTGGCTCACTAAATTTTGTTCTTCTAGGTTGAAGCGTTCGTCTACAGTAGGAGTTTTTATATTTAGGTTTCCCTCTGTTCTCTCCTATATAGAAAGATGAATTTGGAACTCTAAATCCAACATGGTTTGTAGTAGCTCTTTGAAACTTGACAAAATAAAGGAGTTCTCAGTTTTGTCTCTATGGTTTGTTTCCTCTTCAAGTAGCCCCAGGCACAGACTGTGGAAAGCACTTTCATTGAGAGGGGTTCCCAAGCTTCTAAGAAATAACGAGTTTCCGAAATACCAGCAAATATTTTTTCACCCAATTTTGATGATACTTGGTGGTAATGATCAGAACACAAATCCCACTTGGCTCACCAAATTTTGTTCTTCTAGGTTGAAGCGTTCGTCTACAGTAGCAGTTTTTATATTTAGGTTTCCCTCTGTTCTCTTTTATATAGATAGATGAATTTGGAACTCTAAATCCAACGTGGTTTGTAGTAGCTCTTTGAAACTTTACAAAATAAAGGAGTTCTCAGATTTGCCTCTATGGTTTGTTTCCTCTTCAAGTAGCCCTAGGCACAGACTGTGGAATAGCACTTTCATTGAGAGGGGTTGCCAAGCTTCTAAGAAATAACGAGTTTCCGAAATACCAGCAAATATTTTTTCACCCAATCTTGATGATACTTGGTGGTAATGATCAGTACACAAATCCCACTTGGCTTACCAAATTTTGTTCTTTTAGGTTGAAGCGTTCTTCTACAGTAGCAGTTTTTATATTTAAGTTTCCCTCGGTTCAC
Source organism: Callospermophilus lateralis (assembly GCF_048772815.1). Lineage (NCBI taxonomy): Eukaryota > Metazoa > Chordata > Mammalia > Rodentia > Sciuridae > Callospermophilus > Callospermophilus lateralis. The sequence goes on from NW_027516349.1 coordinate 14,976, forward strand.
TCCTATATAGATAGATGAATTTGGAACTCTAAATCCAACAAGGTTTGTAGTAGCTCTTTGAAACTTGACAAAATAAAGGAGTTCTCAGTTTTGTCTCTATGGTTTGTTTCCTCTTCAAGTAGCCCTAGGCACAGACTGTGGAAAAGCACTTTCATTGAGAGGGTTTGCCAAGCTTCTAAGAAATTACGAGTTTCCGAAATACCAGCAAATATTATTTCACCCAATCTTGATGATACTTGGTGCTAATGATCAGTACACAAATCCCACTTGGCTCACTAAATTTTGTTCTTCTAGGTTGAAGCGTTCGTCTACAGCAGGAGTTTTTATATTTAGGTTTCCCTCTGTTCTCTCCTATATAGAAAGATGAATTTGGAACTCTAAATCCAACATGGTTTGTAGTAGCTCTTTGAAACTTGACAAAATAAAGGAGTTCTCAGTTTTGTCGCTATGGTTTGTTTCCTCTTCAAGTAGCCCCAGGCACAGACTGTGGAAAGCACTTTCATTGAGAGGGGTTCCCAAGCTTCTAAGAAATAACGAGTTTCCGAAATACCAGCAAATATTTTTTCACCCAATTTTGATGATACTTGGTGGTAATGATCAGAACACAAATCCCACTTGGCTCACCAAATTTTGTTCTTCTAGGTTGAAGCGTTCGTCTACAGTAGCAGTTTTTATATTTAGGTTTCCCTCTGTTCTCTTTTATATAGATAGATGAATTTGGAACTCTAAATCCAACATGGTTTGTAGTAGCTCTTTGAAACTTTACAAAATTATGGAGTTCTCAGATTTGCCTCTATGGTTTGTTTCCTCTTCAAGTAGCCCTAGGCACAGACTGTGGAATAGCACTTTCATTGAGAGGGGTTGCCAAGCTTCTACGAAATAACGAGTTTCCGAAATACCAGCAAATATTTTTTCACCCAATCTTGATGATACTTGGTGGTAATGATCAGTACACAAATCCCACATGGCTTACCAAATTTTGTTTTTCTAGGTTGAAGAGTTCGTCTACAGTAGCAGTTTTTATATTTAAGTTTCTCTCTGTTCTCGCCTATATAGATAGATAAATTTTTTAACTCTAAATCCAACATGGTTTGTAGTAGCTCTTTGAAACTTGACAAAATAAAGGAGTTCTCAGATTTGTCTCTATGGTTTGTTTCCTCTTCAAGTAGCCCTAGGCACAGACTGTGGAATAGCACTTTCATTGAGAGGGGTTGCCAAGCTTCTAAGAAATAACGAGTTTCCGAAATACCAGCAAATATTTTTTCACCCAATCTTGATGATACTTGGTGGTAATGATCAGTACACAAATCCCACTTGGCTCACCAAATTTTGTTCTTCTAGGTTGAAGCGTTCGTCTACAGTAGCAGTTTTTATATTTAGGTTTCCCTCTGTTCTCTTTTATATAGATAGATGAATTTGGAACTCTAAATCCAACATGGTTTGTAGTAGCTCTTTGAAACTTTACAAAATTATGGAGTTCTCAGATTTGCCTCTATGGTTTGTTTCCTCTTCAAGTAGCCCTAGGCACAGACTGTGGAATAGCACTTTCATTGAGAGGGTTGCCAAGCTTCTAAGAAATAACGAGTTTCCGAAATACCAGCAAATATTTTTTCACCCAATCTTGATGATACTTGGTGGTAATGATCAGTACACAAATCCCACTTGGCTTACCAAATTTTGTTCTTTTAGGTTGAAGCGTTCTTCTACAGTAGCAGTTTTTATATTTAAGTTTCCCTCGGTTCACTCCTATATAGATAGATGAATTTGGAACTCTAAATCCAACAAGGTTTGTAGTAGCTCTTTGAAACTTGACAAAATAAAGGAGTTCTCAGTTTTGTCTCTATGGTTTGTTTCCTCTTCAAGTAGCCCTAGGCACAGACTGTGGAAAAGCACTTTCATTGAGAGGGTTTGCCAAGCTTCTAAGAAATTACGAGTTTCCGAAATACCAGCAAATATTATTTCACCCAATCTTGATGATACTTGGTGCTAATGATCAGTACACAAATCCCACTTGGCTCACTAAATTTTGTTCTTCTAGGTTGAAGCGTTCGTCTACAGTAGGAGTTTTTATATTTTAGGTTTCCCTCTGTTCTCTCCTATATAGAAAGATGAATTTGGAACTCTAAATCCAACATGGTTTGTAGTAGCTCTTTGAAACTTTACAAAATTATGGAGTTCTCAGATTTGCCTCTATGGTTTGTTTCCTCTTCAAGTAGCCCTAGGCACAGACTGTGGAATAGCACTTTCATTGAGAGGGGTTGCCAAGCTTCTACGAAATAACGAGTTTCCGAAATACCAGCAAATATTTTTTTCACCCAATCTTGATGATACTTGGTGGTAATGTCAGTACACAAATCCCACTTGGCTTACCAAATTTTGTTTTTCTAGGTTGAAGAGTTCCTCTACAGTAGCAGTTTTTATATTTAAGTTTCTCTCTGTTCTCTCCTATATAGATAGATAAATTTTTTAACTCTAAATCCAACATGGTTTGTAGTAGCTCTTTGAAACTTGACAAAATAAAGGAGTTCTCAGATTTGTCTCTATGGTTTGTTTCCTCTTCAAGTAGCCCTAGGCACAGACTGTGGAAAAGCACTTTCATTGAGATGGGTTGCCAAGCTTCTAAGAAATAACGATTTTCCGAAATACCAGCAAATATTTTTTCACCCAATCTTGATGATACTTGTTGCTAATGATCAGTACACATATCCCACTTGGCTCACCAAATTTAGTTCTTCTAGGTTGAAGCGTTCGTGTACAGTAGCAGTTTTTATATTTAGGTTTCCCTCTGTTCTCTCCTATACAGATAGATGAATTTGGAACTCTAAATCCAACATGGTTTGTAGTAGCTCTTTGAAACTTGACAAAATAAAAGAGTTCTCAGATTTGTCTCTATGGTTTGTTTCCTCTTCAAGTAGCCCTAGGCACAGACTGTGGAAAAGCATTTTCATTGAGAGGGGTTTCCAAGCTTCTAAGAAATTACGAGTTTCCGAAATACCAGCAAATATTTTTTCACCCAATCTTGATGATACTTGGTGCTAATGATCAGTACACAAATCCCACTTGGCTCACCAAATTTTGTTCTTCTAGGTTGAAGCGTTCGTCTACAGGAGCAGTTATTATACTTAGGTTTCACTTTGTTCTCTCATATATAGATAGATGAATTTGCAACTCTAAATCCAACGTGGTTTGTAGTAGCTCTTTGAAACTTTACAAAATAAAGGAGTTCTCAGATTTGCCTCTATGGTTTGTTTCCTCTTCAAGTAGCCCTAGGCACAGACTGTGGAATAGCACTTTCATTGAGAGGGGTTGCCAAGCTTCTAAGAAATAACGAGTTTCCGAAATACCAGCAAATATTTTTTCACCCAATCTTGATGATACTTGGTGGTAATGATCAGTACACAAATCCCACTTGGCTTACCAAATTTTGTTCTTTTAGGTTGAAGCGTTCTTCTACAGTAGCAGTTTTTATATTTAAGTTTCCCTCGGTTCACTCCTATATAGATAGATGAATTTGGAACTCTAAATCCAACAAGGTTTGTAGTAGCTCTTTGAAACTTGACAAAATAAAGGAGTTCTCAGTTTTGTCTCTATGGTTTGTTTCCTCTTCAAGTAGCCCTAGGCACAGACTGTGGAAAAGCACTTTCATTGAGAGGGTTTGCCAAGCTTCTAAGAAATTACGAGTTTCCGAAATACCAGCAAAATATTATTTCACCCAATCTTGATGATACTTGGTGCTAATGATCAGTACACAAATCCCACTTGGCTCACTAAATTTTGTTCTTCTAGGTTGAAGCGTTCGTCTACAGTAGGAGTTTTTATATTTAGGTTTCCCTCTGTTCTCTCCTATATAGAAAGATGAATTTGGAACTCTAAATCCAACATGGTTTGTAGTAGCTCTTTGAAACTTGACAAAATAAAGGAGTTCTCAGTTTTGTCGCTATGGTTTGTTTCCTCTTCAAGTAGCCCCAGGCACAGACTGTGGAAAGCACTTTCATTGAGAGGGGTTCCCAAGCTTCTAAGAAATAACGAGTTTCCGAAATACCAGCAAATATTTTTTCACCCAATTTTGATGATACTTGGTGGTAATGATCAGTACACAAATCCCACTTGGCTCACCAAATTTTGTTCTTCTAGGTTGAAGCGTTCGTCTACAGTAGCAGTTTTTATATTTAGGTTTCCCTCTGTTCTCTTTTATATAGATAGATGAATTTGGAACTCTAAATCCAACATGGTTTGTAGTAGCTCTTTGAAACTTTACAAAATTATGGAGTTCTCAGATTTGCCTCTATGGTTTGTTTCCTCTTCAAGTAGCCCTAGGCACAGACTGTGGAATAGCACTTTCATTGAGAGGGGTTGCCAAGCTTCTACGAAATAACGAGTTTCCGAAATACCAGCAAATATTTTTTCACCCAATCTTGATGATACTTGGTGGTAATGATCAGTACACAAATCCCACTTGGCTTACCAAATTTTGTTTTTCTAGGTTGAAGAGTTCGTCTACAGTAGCAGTTTTTATATTTAAGTTTCTCTCTGTTCTCTCCTATATAGATAGATAAATTTTTTAACTCTAAATCCAACATGGTTTGTAGTAGCTCTTTGAAACTTGACAAAATAAAGGAGTTCTCAGATTTGTCTCTATGGTTTGTTTCCTCTTCAAGTAGCCCTAGGCACAGACTGTGGAAAAGCACTTTCATTGAGATGGGTTGCCAAGCTTCTAAGAAATAACGATTTTCCGAAATACCAGCAAATATTTTTTCACCCAATCTTGATGATACTTGTTGCTAATGATCAGTACACATATCCCACTTGGCTCACCAAATTTAGTTCTTCTAGGTTGAAGCGTTCGTGTACAGTAGCAGTTTTTATATTTAGGTTTCCCTCTGTTCTCTCCTATACAGATAGATGAATTTGGAACTCTAAATCCAACATGGTTTGTAGTAGCTCTTTGAAACTTGACAAAATAAAAGAGTTCTCAGTTTTGTCTCTATGGTTTGTTTCCTCTTCAAGTAGCCCTAGGCACAGACTGTGGAAAAGCATTTTCATTGAGAGGGGTTTCCAAGCTTCTAAGAAATTACGAGTTTCCGAAATACCAGCAAATATTTTTTCACCCAATCTTGATGATACTTGGTGCTAATGATCAGTACACAAATCCCACTTGGCTCACCAAATTTTGTTCTTCTAGGTTGAAGCGTTCGTCTACAGGAGCAGTTATTATACTTAGGTTTCACTTTGTTCTCTCATATATAGATAGATGAATTTGGAACTCTAAATCCAACGTGGTTTGTAGTAGCTCTTTGAAACTTTACAAAATAAAGGAGTTCTCAGATTTGCCTCTATGGTTTGTTTCCTCTTCAAGTAGCCCTAGGCACAGACTGTGGAATAGCACTTTCATTGAGAGGGGTTGCCAAGCTTCTAAGAAATAACGAGTTTCCGAAATACCAGCAAATATTTTTTCACCCAATCTTGATGATACTTGTTGCTAATGATCAGTACACATATCCCACTTGGCTCAACAAATTTAGTTTCTAGGTTGAAGCGTTCGTCTACAGTAGCAGTTTTTATATTTAGGTTTCCCACTCTTCTCTTTTATATAGATAGATGAATTTGGAACTCTAAATCCAACATGGTTTGTAGTAGCTCTTTGAAACTTTACAAAATAAAGGAGTTCTCAGATTTGCCTCTATGGTTTGTTTTCTCTTCAAGTAGCCCTAGGCACAGACTGTGGAATAGCACTTTCATTGAGAGACGTTGCCAGCTTTTAAGAAATAACGAGTTTCCGAAATACCAGCAAATATTTTTTCACCCAATCTTGATGATACTTGGTGGTAATGATCAGTACACAAATCCCACTTGGCTTACCAAATTTGTTCTTCTAGGTTGAAGCGTTCGTCTACAGTATCAGTTTTTATATTTAAGTTTCCCTCTGTTCTCTCCTATATAGACCGACGGATTTTTTAACTCTAAATCCAACATGGATTGTAGTAGCTCTTTGAAACTTGAAAAAATAAAGGAGTTCTCAGATTTGTCTCTATGGTTTGTTTCCTCTTCAAGTAGCCCTAGGCACAGACTGTGGAAAAGCACTTTCATTGAGAGGGGTTGCAAGCTTCTAAGAAATAATGATTTTCCGAAATACCAGCAAATATTTTTTCACCCAATCTTGATGATACTTGTTGCTAATGATCAGTACACATATCCCACTTGGCTCACCAAATTTAGTTCTTCTAGGTTGAAGCATTCGTGTACAGTAGCAGTTTTTATATTTAGGTTTCCCTCTGTTCTCTCCTATATAGATAGATGAATTTGGAACTCTAAATCCAACATGGTTTGTAGTAGCTCTTTGAAACTTGACAAAACAAAGGAGTTCTCAGTTTTGTCTCTATGGTTTTTTTCCTCTTCAAGTAGCCCTAGGCACAGACTGTGGAAAGCACTTTCATTGAGAGGGGTTGCCAAGCTTCTACGAAATAACGAGTTTCCGAAATACCAGCAAATATTTTTTCACCCAATCTTGATGATAGTTGGTGGTAATGATCAGTACACAAATCCCACTTGGCTTACCAAATTTTGTTCTTCTAGGTTGAAGCGTTCGTCTACAGTATCAGTTTTTATATTTAAGTTTCCCTCTGTTCTCTCCTATATAGACCGACGGATTTTTAACTCTAAATCCAACATGGATTGTAGTAGCTCTTTGAAACTTGAAAAAATAAAGGAGTTCTCAGATTTGTCTCTATGGTTTGTTTCCTCTTCAAGTAGCCCTAGGCACAGACTGTGGGAAAGCACTTTCATTGAGAGTGGTTGCCAAGCTTCTACGAAATAACGAGTTTCGAAATACCAGCAAATATTTTTTCACCCAAATTTGATGATTCTTGGTGGTAATAATCAGTACACAAATCCCACTTGGCTCACGAAATTTTGTTCTTTTAGGTTGAAGCATTCGTCTACAGTAGCAGTTTTTATATTTAAGTTTCCCTCGGTTCTCTCCTATATAGATAGAAGAATTTGGAACTCTAAATCCAACATGTTTTGTAGTAGCTCTTTGAAACTTGACAAAATAAAGGAGTTCTCAGATTTTTCTCTATGGTTTGCTTCCTCTTCAAATAGCCCTAGGCACAGACTTTGGAAAAGCACTTTCATTGAGAGGGGTTGCCAAGCTTCTAAGAAATAACGAGTTTCCGAAATACCAGCAAATATTTTTTCACCCAATCTTGATGATACTTGGAGCTAATGATCAGTACACAAATCCCACTTGGCTCACGAAATTTTGTTCTTCTAGTTTGAAGCTTTCGTCTACAGTAGCAGTTTTTATATTTAGGTTTCCCTTTGTTCTCTCATATATAGATAGATGAATTTGGAACTCTAAATCCAACATGTTTTGTAGTAGCTCTTTGAAACTTGACAAAACAAAGGAGTTCTCAGATTTGCCTCTATGGTTTGTTTCCTCTTAAAGTAGCCCTAGGCACAGACTGTGGAATAGCACTTTCATTGAGAGGCGTTGCCAAGCTTCTAAGAAATAACGAGTTTCCGAAATACCAGCAAATATTTTTTCACCCAATCTTGATGATACTTGGAGCTAATGATCAGTACACAAATCCCACTTGGCTCACCAAATTTTGTTCTTCTTGGTTGAAGCGTTCGTCTACACTAGCAGTTTTTATATTTAGGTTTCCCACTGTTCTCTCCTATATAGAAAGATGAATTTGGAACTCTAAATCCAACATGTTTTGTAGTAGCTCTTTGAAACTTGACAAAACAAAGGAGTTCTCAGTTTTGTCTCTATGGTTTGTTTCCTCTTCAAGTAGCCCTGGGCACAGACTGTGGAAAGCACTTTCATTGAGATTGGTTGCCAAGCTTCTAAGAAATAACGAGTATCCAAATACCAGCAAATATTATTTCACACAATCTTGTTGATACTTGGTGGTAATGATCAGTATACAAATCCCACTTGGCTCACCAAATTTTGTTCTTCTAGGTTGAAGCGTTCGTCTACAGTAGCAGTTTTTATATTTAGGTTTCTCTCTGTTCTCTCCTATATAGATAGATGAATTTGGAACTCTAAATCCAACATGGTTTGTAGTAGCTCTTTGAAACTTGACAAAATAAAGGAGGTCTCAGATTTGTCTCTATGGTTTGTTTCCTCTTCAAGTAGCCGTAGGCACAGACTGTGGGAAAGCACTTTCATTGAGAGGGGTTGCCAAGCTTCTAAGAAATAACGAATTTCGAAATACCAGCAAATATTTTTTCACCCAAATTTGATGATTCTTGGTGGTAATGATCAGTACACAAATCCCACTTGGCTCACGAAATTTTGTTCTTCTAGGTTGAAGCGTTCGTCTACAGTAGCAGTTTTTATATTTAAGTTTCCCTCGGTTCTCTCCTATATAGATAGATGAATTTGGAACTCTAAATCCAACATGGTTTGTAGTAGCTCTTTGAAACTTGACAAAATAAAGGAGTTATCCGATTTTTCTCTATATTTTGTTTCCTCTTCAAGTAGCCCTAGGCACAGACTTTGGAAAAGCAATTTCATTGAGAGGGGTTGCCAAGCTTCTAAGAAATAACGAGTTTCCGAAATACCAGCAAATATTTTTTCAGACAAATTTGATGATTCTTGGTGGTAATGATCAGTACACAAATCCCACTTGGCTCACGAAATTTTGTTCTTCTAGTTTGAAGCTTTCGTCTACAGTAGCAGTTTTTATATTTAGGTTTCCCTTTGTTCTCTCATATATAGATAGATGAATTTGGAACTCTAAATCCAACATGTTTTGTAGTAGCTCTTTGAAACTTGACAAAATAAAGGAGTTCTCAGATTTGCTTCTATGGTTTGTTTCCTCTTAAAGTAGCCCTAGGCATAGACTGTGGAATAGCACTTTCATTGAGAGGGGTTGCCAAGCTTCTAAGAAATAACGAGTTTCCGAAATACCAGCAAATATTTTTTCACCCAATCTTGATGATACTTGGTGGTCATGATCAGTACACAAATCCCACTGGGCTTACCAAATTCTCTTCTTCTAGGTTGAAGCGTTCGTCTACAGTAGCAGTTTTTATATTTAAGTTTCCCTCGGTTCTCTCCTATATAGATAGATGAATTTGGAACTCTAAATCCAACATGGTTTGTAGTAGCTCTTTGAAACTTGACAAAATAAAGGAGTTCTCAGTTTTGTCTCTATGGTTTGTTTCGTCTTCAAGTAGCCCTAGGCACAGACTGTGGAAAAGCACTTTCATTGAGAGGGGTTGCCAAGCTTCTAAGAAATTACGAGTTTCCGAAATACCAGAAAATATTTTTTCACCCAATCATGATGATACTTGGAGCTAATGATCAGTACACAAATCCGACTTGGCTCACCAAATTTTGTTCTTCTAGGTTGAAGCGTTCGTCGACAGTAGCAGTTTTTATATTTAGGTTTCCCTCTGTTCTCTCCTATATAGATAGATGAATTTGGAACTCTAAATCCAACATGGTTTGTAGTAGCTCTTTGAAACTTGAGAAAATAAAGGAGGTCTCAGATTTGTCTCTATGGTTTGTTTCCTCTTCAAGTAACCGTAGGCACAGACTGTGGGAAAGCACTTTCATTGAGAGGGGTTGTCAAGCTTCTACGAAATAACGAGTTTCGAAATACCAGCAAATATTTTTTCACCCAAATTTGATTATTCTTGGTGGTAATGATCAGTACACAAATCCCACTTGGCTCACGAAATTTTGTACTTCTAGGTTGAAGCATTCGTCTACAGTAGCAGTTTTTATATTTAAGTTTCCCTCGGTTCTCTCCTATATAGATAGATGAATTTGGAAATCTAAATCCAACATGTTTTGTAGTAGCTCTTTGAAACTTGACAAAATAAAGGAGTTCTCAGATTTTTCTCTATGGTTTGTTTCCTCTTCAAGTAGCCCTAGGCACAGACTTTGGAAAAGCACTTTCATTGAGAGGGGTTGCCAAGCTTCTAAGAAATAACGAGTTTCGAAATACCAGCAAATACTTTTTCGCCCAAATTTGATGATTCTTGGTGGTAATGATCAGTACACAAATCCCACTTGGCTCACAAAATTTTGTTCTTCTAGTTTGAAGCTTTCGTCTACAGTAGCAGTTTTTATATTTAGGTTTCCCTTTGTTCTCTCATATATAGATAGATGAATTTGGAACTCTAAATCCAACATGTTTTGTAGTAGCTCTTTGAAACTTGACAAAACAAAGGAGTTCTCAGATTTGCCTCTATGGTTTGTTTCCTCTTAAAGTAGCCCTAGGCACAGACTGTGGAATAGCACTTTCATTGAGAGGGGTTCCCAAGCTTCTAAGAAATAACGAGTTTCCGAAATACCAGCAAATATTTTTTCACCCAATCTTGATGATACTTGTTGCTAATGATCAGTACACATATCCCACTTGGCTCACCAAATTTAGTTCTTCTAGGTTGAAGCGTTCGTGTACAGTAGCATTTTTTATATTTAGGTTTCTCTCTGTTCTCTCCTATACAGATAGATGAATTTGGAACTCTAAATCCAACATGGTTTGTAGTAGCTCTTTGAAACTTGACAAAATAAAGGAGTTCTCAGTTTTGTCTCTATGGTTTGTTTCCTCTTCAAGTAGCCCTAGGCACAGACTGTGGAATAGCACTTTCATTGAGAGGGGTTGCCAAGCTTCTAAGAAATTACGAGTTTCCGAAATACCAGCAAATATTTTTTCACCCAATCTTGATGATACTTGGAGCTAATGATCAGTACACAAATCCGACTTGGCACACCAAATTTTGTTCTTCTAGGTTGAAGCGTTCGTCTACAGTAGCAGTTTTTATATTTAAGTTTCCCTCGGTTCTCTCCTATATAGATAGATGAATTTGGAACTCTAAATCCAACATGGTTTGTAGTAGCTCTTTGAAACTTGACAAAATAAAGGAGTTCTCAGATTTTTCTCTATGGTTTGTTTCCTCTTCAAGTAGCCCTAGGCACAGACTTTGGAAAAGCACTTTCATTTAGAGGGGTTGCCAAGCTTCTAAGAAATAACGAGTTTCCGAAATACCAGCAAATATTTTTTCACCCAATCTTGATGATACTTGGAGCTAATGATCAGTACACAAATCCCACTTGGCTCACCAAATTTTGTTCTTCTTGGTTGAAGCGTTCGTCTACACTAGCAGTTTTTATATTTAGGTTTCCCTCTGTTCTCTCCTATATAGAAAGATGAATTTGGAACTCTAAATCCAACATGGTTTGTAGTAGCTCTTTGAAACTTGACAAAATAAAGGAGGTCTCAGATTTGTCTCTATGGTTTGTTTCCTCTTCAAGTAGCCGTAGGCACAGACTGTGGGAAAGCACTTTCATTGAGAGGGGTTGTCAAGCTTCTACGAAATAACGAGTTTCGAAATACCAGCAAATATTTTTTCACCCAAATTTGATGATTCTTGGTGGTAATGATCAGTACACAAATCCCACTTGGCTCACGAAATTTTGTTCTTCTAGGTTGAAGCATTCGTCTACAGTAGCGGTTTTTATATTTAGGTTTCTCTCTGTTCTCTCCTATACAGATAGATGAATTTGGAACTCTAAATCCAGTATGGCTTGTAGTAGCTCTTTGAAACTTGACAAAATAAAGGAGTTCACAGATTTGTCTCTATGGTTTGTTTCCTCTTCAAGTAGCCCTAGGCACAGACTGTGGAAAAGCACTTTCATTGAGAGGGGTTGCCAAGCTTCTAAGAAATAACGAGTTTCGAAATACCAGCAAATACTTTTTCGCCCAAATTTGATGATTCTTGGTGGTAATGATCAGTACACAAATCCCACTTGGCTCACGAAATTTTGTTCTTCTAGTTTGAAGCTTTCGTCTACAGTAGCAGTTTTTATATTTAGGTTTCCCTTTGTTCTCTCATATATAGATAGATGAATTTGGAACTCTAAATCCAACATGTTTTGTAGTAGCTCTTTGAAACTTGACAAAACAAAGGAGTTCTCAGATTTGCCTCTATGGTTTGTTTCCTCTTAAAGTAGCCCTAGGCACAGACTGTGGAATAGCACTTTCATTGAGAGGGGTTCCCAAGCTTCTAAGAAATAACGAGTTTCCGAAATACCAGCAAATATTTTTTCACCCAATCTTGATGATACTTGTTGCTAATGATCAGTACACATATCCCACTTGGCTCACCAAATTTAGTTCTTCTAGGTTGAAGCGTTCGTGTACAGTAGCATTTTTTATATTTAGGTTTCTCTCTGTTCTCTCCTATACAGATAGATGAATTTGGAACTCTAAATCCAACATGGTTTGTAGTAGCTCTTTGAAACTTGACAAAATAAAGGAGTTCTCAGTTTTGTCTCTATGGTTTGTTTCCTCTTCAAGTAGCCCTAGGCACAGACTGTGGAGTAGCACTTTCATTGAGAGGGGTTGACAAGCTTCTAACAAATTACGAGTTTCCGAAATACCAGCAAATATTTTTTCACCCAATCTTGATGACACTTGGAGCTAATGATCAGTACACAAATCCGACTTGGCACACCAAATTTTGTTCTTCTAGGTTGAAGCGTTCGTCTACAGTAGCAGTTTTTATATTTAAGTTTCCCTCGGTTCTCTCCTATATAGATAGATGAATTTGGAACTCTAAATCCAACATGGTTTGTAGTAGCTCTTTGAAACTTGACAAAATAAAGGAGGTCTCAGATTTGTCTCTATGGTTTGTTTCCTCTTCAAGTAGCCCTAGGCACAGACTTTGGAAAAGCACTTTCATTTAGAGGGGTTGCCAAGCTTCTAAGAAATAACTAGTTTCCGAAATACCAGCAAATATTTTTTCACCCAATCTTGATGATACTTGGAGCTAATGATCAGTACACAAATCCCACTTGGCTCACCAAATTTTGTTCTTCTTGGTTGAAGCGTTCGTCTACACTAGCAGTTTTTATATTTAGGTTTCCCTCTGTTCTCTCCTATATAGAAAGATGAATTTGGAACTCTAAATCCAACATGGTTTGTAGTAGCTCTTTGAAACTTGACAAAATAAAGGAGTTCTCAGTTTTGTCTCTATGGTTTGTTTCCTCTTCAAGTAGACCTAGGCACAGACTGTGGAAAGCACTTTCATTGAGATGAGTTGCCAAGCTTCTAAGAAATAACGAGTTTCCAAATACCAGCAAATATTATTTCACACAATCTTGTTGATACTTGGTGGTAATGATCAGTATACAAATCACACTTGGCTCACCAAATTTTGTTCTTCTAGGTTGAAGCGTTCGTCTACAGTAGCAGTTTTTATATTTAGGTTTCTCTCTGTTCTCTCCTATATAGATAGATGAATTTGGAACTCTAAATCCAACATGGTTTGTAGTAGCTCTTTGAAACTTGACAAAATAAAGGAGGTCTCAGATTTGTCTCTATGGTTTGTTTCCTCTTCAAGTAGCCATAGGCACAGACTGTGGGAAAGCACTTTCATTGAGAGGGGTTGCCAAGCTTCTAAGAAATAACGAGTTTCGAAATACCAGCAAATATTTTTTTGCCCAAATTTAATGATTCTTGGTGGTAATGATCAGTACACAAATCCCACTTGGCTCACGAAATTTTGTTCTTCTAGTTTGAAGCTTTCGTCTACAGTAGCAGTTTTTATATTTAAGTTTCCCTCGGTTCTCTCCTATATAGATAGATGAATTTGGAACTCTAAATCCAACATGGTTTGTAGTAGCTCTTTGAAACTTGACAAAATAAAGGAGTTCTCAGATTTTTCTCTATGGTTTGTTTCCTCTTCAAGTAGCCCTAGGCACAGACTTTGGAAAAGCACTTTCATTTAGAGGGGTTGCCAAGCTTCTAAGAAATAACAAGTTTCCGAAATACCAGCAAATATTTTTTCACCCAATCATGATGATACTTGGAGCTAATGATCAGTACACGAATCCGACTTGGCTCACCAAATTTTGTTCTTCTAGGTTGAAGCGTTCGTCGACAGTAGCAGTTTTTATATTTAGGTTTCCCTCTGTTCTCTCCTATATAGATAGATGAATTTGGAACTCTAAATCCAACATGGTTTGTAGTAGCTCTTTGAAACTTGACAAAATAAAGGAGGTCTCAGATTTGTCTCTATGGTTTGTTTCCTCTTCAAGTAGCCGTAGGCACAGACTGTGGGAAAGCACTTTCATTGAGAGGGGTTGTCAAGCTTCTACGAAATAACGAGTTTCGAAATACCAGCAAATATTTTTTCACCCAAATTTGATCATTCTTGGTGGTAATGATCAGTACACAAATCCCACTTGGCTCACGAAATTTTGTTCTTCTAGGTTGAAGCATTCGTCTACAGTAGCGGTTTTTATATTTAGGTTTCTCTCTGTTCTCTCCTATACAGATAGATGAATTTGGAACTCTAAATCCAGTATGGCTTGTAGTAGCTCTTTGAAACTTGACAAAATAAAGGAGTTCACAGATTTGTCTCTATGGTTTGTTTCCTCTTCAAGTAGCCCTAGGCACAGACTGTGGAAAAGCACTTTCATTGAGAGGGGTTGCCAAGCTTCTAAGAAATAACGAGTTTCGAAATACCAGCAAATACTTTTTCGCCCAAATTTGATGATTCTTGGTGGTAATGATCAGTACACAAATCCCACTTGGCTCACGAAATTTTGTTCTTCTAGTTTGAAGCTTTCGTCTACAGTAGCAGTTTTTATATTTAGGTTTCCCTTTGTTCTCTCATATATAGATAGATGAATTTGGAACTCTAAATCCAACATGTTTTGTAGTAGCTCTTTGAAACTTGACAAAACAAAGGAGTTCTCAGATTTGCCTCTATGGTTTGTTTCCTCTTAAAGTAGCCCTAGGCACAGACTGTGGAATAGCACTTTCATTGAGAGGGGTTCCCAAGCTTCTAAGAAATAACGAGTTTCCGAAATACCAGCAAATATTTTTTCACCCAATCTTGATGATACTTGTTGCTAATGATCAGTACACATATCCCACTTGGCTCACCAAATTTAGTTCTTCTAGGTTGAAGCGTTCGTGTACAGTAGCATTTTTTATATTTAGGTTTCTCTCTGTTCTCTCCTATACAGATAGATGAATTTGGAACTCTAAATCCAACATGGTTTGTAGTAGCTCTTTGAAACTTGACAAAATAAAGGAGTTCTCAGTTTTGTCTCTATGGTTTGTTTCCTCTTCAAGTAGCCCTAGGCACAGACTGTGGAGTAGCACTTTCATTGAGAGGGGTTGCCAAGCTTCTAAGAAATTACGAGTTTCCGAAATACCAGCAAATATTTTTTCACCCAATCTTGATGACACTTGGAGCTAATGATCAGTACACAAATCCGACTTGGCACACCAAATTTTGTTCTTCTAGGTTGAAGCGTTCGTCTACAGTAGCAGTTTTTATATTTAAGTTTCCCTCGGTTCTCTCCTATATAGATAGATGAATTTGGAACTCTAAATCCAACATGGTTTGTAGTAGCTCTTTGAAACTTGACAAAATAAAGGAGTTCTCAGATTTTTCTCTATGGTTTGTTTCCTCTTCAAGTAGCCCTAGGCACAGACTTTGGAAAAGCACTTTCATTTAGAGGGGTTGCCAAGCTTCTAAGAAATAACGAGTTTCCGAAATACCAGCAAATATTTTTTCACCCAATCTTGATGATACTTGGAGCTAATGATCAGTACACAAATCCCACTTGGCTCACCAAATTTTGTTCTTCTTGGTTGAAGCGTTCGTCTAAACTAGCAGTTTTTATATTTAGGTTTCCCTCTGTTCTCTCCTATATAGAAAGATGAATTTGGAACTCTAAATCCAACATGGTTTGTAGTAGCTCTTTGAAACTTGACAAAATAAAGGAGTTCTCAGTTTTGTGTCTATGGTTTGTTTCCTCTTCAAGTAGCCCTAGGCACAGACTGTGGAAAGCACTTTCATTGAGATGAGTTGCCAAGCTTCTAAGAAATAACGAGTTTCCAAATACCAGCAAATATTATTTCACACAATCTTGTTGATACTTGGTGGTAATGATCAGTATACAAATCACACTTGGCTCACCAAATTTTGTTCTTCTAGGTTGAAGCGTTCGTCTACAGTAGCAGTTTTTATATTTAGGTTTCTCTCTGTTCTCTCCTATATAGATAGATGAATTTGGAACTCTAAATCCAACATGGTTTGTAGTAGCTCTTTGAAACTTGACAAAATAAAGGAGGTCTCAGATTTGTCTCTATGGTTTGTTTCCTCTTCAAGTAGCCATAGGCACAGACTGTGGGAAAGCACTTTCATTGAGAGGGGTTGCCAAGCTTCTAAGAAATAACGAGTTTCGAAATACCAGCAAATATTTTTTTGCCCAAATTTGATGATTCTTGGTGGTAATGATCAGTACACAAATCCCACTTGGCTCACGAAATTTTGTTCTTCTAGTTTGAAGCTTTCGTCTACAGTAGCAGTTTTTATATTTAAGTTTCCCTCGGTTCTGTCCTATATAGATAGATGAATTTGGAACTCTAAATCCAACATGGTTTGTAGTAGCTCTTTGAAACTTGACAAAATAAAGGAGTTCTCAGATTTTTCTCTATGGTTTGTTTCCTCTTCAAGTAGCCCTAGGCACAGACTTTGGAAAAGCACTTTCATTTAGAGGGGTTGCCAAGCTTCTAAGAAATAACGAGTTTCCGAAATACCAGCAAATATTTTTTCACCCAATCATGATGATACTTGGAGCTAATGATCAGTACACGAATCCGACTTGGCTCACCAAATTTTGTTCTTCTAGGTTGAAGCGTTCGTCGACAGTAGCAGTTTTTATATTTAGGTTTCCCTCTGTTCTCTCCTATATAGATAGATGAATTTGGAACTCTAAATCCAACATGGTTTGTAGTAGCTCTTTGAAACTTGACAAAATAAAGGAGGTCTCAGATTTGTCTCTATGGTTTGTTTCCTCTTCAAGTAGCCGTAGGCACAGACTGTGGGAAAGCACTTTCATTGAGAGGGGTTGTCAAGCTTCTACGAAATAACGAGTTTCGAAATACCAGCAAATATTTTTTCACCCAAATTTGATGATTCTTGGTGGTAATGATCAGTACACAAATCCCACTTGGCTCACGAAGTTTTGTTCTTCTAGGTTGAAGCATTCGTCTACAGTAGCGGTTTTTATATTTAGGTTTCTCTCTGTTCTCTCCTATACAGATAGATGAATTTGGAACTCTAAATCCAGTATGGCTTGTAGTAGCTCTTTGAAACTTGACAAAATAAAGGAGTTCACAGATTTGTCTCTATGGTTTGTTTCCTCTTCAAGTAGCCCTAGGCACAGACTGTGGAAAAGCACTTTCATTGAGAGGGGTTGCCAAGCTTCTAAGAAATAACGAGTTTCGAAATACCAGCAAATACTTTTTCGCCCAAATTTGATGATTCTTGGTGGTAATGATCAGTACACAAATCCCACTTGGCTCACGAAATTTTGTTCTTCTAGTTTGAAGCTTTCGTCTACAGTAGCAGTTTTTATATTTAGGTTTCCCTTTGTTCTCTCATATATAGATAGATGAATTTGGAACTCTAAATCCAACATGTTTTGTAGTAGCTCCTTGAAACTTGACAAAACAAAGGAGTTCTCAGATTTGCCTCTATGGTTTGTTTCCTCTTAAAGTAGCCCTAGGCACAGACTGTGGAATAGCACTTTCATTGAGAGGGGTTCCCAAGCTTCTAAGAAATAACGAGTTTCCGAAATACCAGCAAATATTTTTTCACCCAATCTTGATGATACTTGTTGCTAATGATCAGTACACATATCCCACTTGGCTCACCAAATTTAGTTCTTCTAGTTTGAAGCGTTCGTGTACAGTAGCATTTTTTATATTTAGGTTTCTCTCTGTTCTCTCCTATACAGATAGATGAATTTGGAACTCTAAATCCAACATGGTTTGTAGTAGCTCTTTGAAACTTGACAAAATAAAGGAGTTCTCAGTTTTGTCTCTATGGTTTGTTTCCTCATCAAGTAGCCCTAGGCACAGACTGTGGAATAGCACTTTCATTGAGAGGGGTTGCCAAGCTTCTAAGAAATTACGAGTTTCCGAAATACCAGCAAATATTTTTTCACCCAATCTTGATGATACTTGGAGCTAATGATCAGTACACAAATCCGACTTGGCACACCAAATTTTGTTCTTCTAGGTTGAAGCGTTCGTCTACAGTAGCAGTTTTTATATTTAAGTTTCCCTCGGTTCTCTCCTATATAGATAGATGAATTTGGAACTCTAAATCCAACATGGTTTGTAGTAGCTCTTTGAAACTTGACAAAATAAAGGAGTTCTCAGATTTTTCTCTATGGTTTGTTTCCTCTTCAAGTAGCCCTAGGCACAGACTTTGGAAAAGCACTTTCATTTAGAGGGGTTGCCAAGCTTCTAAGAAATAACGAGTTTCCGAAATACCAGCAAATATTTTTTCACCCAATCTTGATGATACTTGGAGCTAATGAACAGTACACAAATCCCACTTGGCTCACCAAATTTTGTTCTTCTTGGTTGAAGCGTTCGTCTACACTAGCAGTTTTTATATTTAGGTTTCCCTCTGTTCTCTCCTATATAGAAAGATGAATTTGGAACTCTAAATCCAACATGGTTTGTAGTAGCTCTTTGAAACTTGACAAAATAAAGGAGTTCTCAGTTTTGTCTCTATGGTTTGTTTCCTCTTCAAGTAGCCCTAGGCACAGACTGTGGAAAGCACTTTCATTGAGATGAGTTGCCAAGCTTCTAAGAAATAACGAGTTTTCAAATACCAGCAAATATTATTTCACACAATCTTGTTGATACTTGGTGGTAATGATCAGTATACAAATCACACTTGGCTCACCAAATTTTGTTCTTCTAGGTTGAAGCGTTCGTCTACAGTAGCAGTTTTTATATTTAGGTTTCTCTCTGTTCTCTCCTATATAGATAGATGAATTTGGAACTCTAAATCCAACATGGTTTGTAGTAGCTCTTTGAAACTTGACAAAATAAAGGAGGTCTCAGATTTGTCTCTATGGTTTGTTTCCTCTTCAAGTAGCCATAGGCACAGACTGTGGGAAAGCACTTTCATTGAGAGGGGTTGCCAAGCTTCTAAGAAATAACGAGTTTCGAAATACCAGCAAATATTTTTTTGCCCAAATTTGATGATTCTTGGTGGTAATGATCAGTACACAAATCCCACTTGGCTCACGAAATTTTGTTCTTCTAGTTTGAAGCTTTCGTCTACAGTAGCAGTTTTTATATTTAAGTTTCCCTCGGTTCTCTCCTATATAGATAGATGAATTTGGAACTCTAAATCCAACATGGTTTGTAGTAGCTCTTTGAAACTTGACAAAATAAAGGAGTTCTCTGATTTTTCTCTATGGTTTGTTTCCTCTTCAAGTAGCCCTAGGCACAGACTTTGGAAAAGCACTTTCATTTAGAGGGGTTGCCAAGCTTCTAAGAAATAACGAGTTTCCGAAATACCAGCAAATATTTTTTCACCCAATCTTGATGATACTTGGAGCTAATGATCAGTACACAAATCCCACTTGGCTCACCAAATTTTGTTCTTCATGGTTGAAGCGTTCGTCTACACTAGCAGTTTTTATATTTAGGTTTCCCTCTGTTCTCTCCTATATAGAAAGATGAATTTGGAACTCTAAATCCAACATGGTTTGTAGTAGCTCTTTGAAACTTGACAAAATAAAGGAGTTCTCAGTTTTGTCTCTATGGTTTGTTTCCTCTTCAAGTAGCCCTAGGCACAGACTGTGGAAAGCACTTTCATTGAGATGAGTTGCCAAGCTTCTAAGAAATAACGAGTTTCCAAATACCAGCAAATATTATTTCACACAATCTTGTTGATACTTGGTGGTAATGATCAGTATACAAATCACACTTGGCTTCACCAAATTTTGTTCTTCTAGGTTGAAGCGTTCGTCTACAGTAGCAGTTTTTATATTTAGGTTTCTCTCTGTTCTCTCCTATATAGATAGATGAATTTGGAACTCTAAATCCAACATGGTTTGTAGTAGCTCTTTGAAACTTGACAAAATAAAGGAGGTCTCAGATTTGTCTCTATGGTTTGTTTCCTCTTCAAGTAGCCATAGGCACAGACTGTGGGAAAGCACTTTCATTGAGAGGGGTTGCCAAGCTTCTAAGAAATAACGAGTTTCGAAATACCAGCAAATATTTTTTTGCCCAAATTTAATGATTCTTGGTGGTAATGATCAGTACACAAATCCCACTTGGCTCACGAAATTTTGTTCTTCTAGTTTGAAGCTTTCGTCTACAGTAGCAGTTTTTATATTTAAGTTTCCCTCGGTTCTCTCCTATATAGATAGATGAATTTGGAACTCTAAATCCAACATGGTTTGTAGTAGCTCTTTGAAACTTGACAAAATAAAGGAGTTCTCAGATTTTTCTCTATGGTTTGTTTCCTCTTCAAGTAGCCCTAGGCACAGACTTTGGAAAAGCACTTTCATTTAGAGGGGTTGCCAAGCTTCTAAGAAATAACAAGTTTCCGAAATACCAGCAAATATTTTTTCACCCAATCATGATGATACTTGGAGCTAATGATCAGTACACGAATCCGACTTGGCTCACCAAATTTTGTTCTTCTAGGTTGAAGCGTTCGTCGACAGTAGCAGTTTTTATATTTAGGTTTCCCTCTGTTCTCTCCTATATAGATAGATGAATTTGGAACTCTAAATCCAACATGGTTTGTAGTAGCTCTTTGAAACTTGACAAAATAAAGGAGGTCTCAGATTTGTCTCTATGGTTTGTTTCCTCTTCAAGTAGCCGTAGGCACAGACTGTGGGAAAGCACTTTCATTGAGAGGGGTTGTCAAGCTTCTACGAAATAACGAGTTTCGAAATACCAGCAAATATTTTTTCACCCAAATTTGATCATTCTTGGTGGTAATGATCAGTACACAAATCCCACTTGGCTCACGAAATTTTGTTCTTCTAGGTTGAAGCATTCGTCTACAGTAGCGGTTTTTATATTTAGGTTTCTCTCTGTTCTCTCCTATACAGATAGATGAATTTGGAACTCTAAATCCAGTATGGCTTGTAGTAGCTCTTTGAAACTTGACAAAATAAAGGAGTTCACAGATTTGTCTCTATGGTTTGTTTCCTCTTCAAGTAGCCCTAGGCACAGACTGTGGAAAAGCACTTTCATTGAGAGGGGTTGCCAAGCTTCTAAGAAATAACGAGTTTCGAAATACCAGCAAATACTTTTTCGCCCAAATTTGATGATTCTTGGTGGTAATGATCAGTACACAAATCCCACTTGGCTCACGAAATTTTGTTCTTCTAGTTTGAAGCTTTCGTCTACAGTAGCAGTTTTTATATTTAGGTTTCCCTTTGTTCTCTCATATATAGATAGATGAATTTGGAACTCTAAATCCAACATGTTTTGTAGTAGCTCTTTGAAACTTGACAAAACAAAGGAGTTCTCAGATTTGCCTCTATGGTTTGTTTCCTCTTAAAGTAGCCCTAGGCACAGACTGTGGAATAGCACTTTCATTGAGAGGGGTTCCCAAGCTTCTAAGAAATAACGAGTTTCCGAAATACCAGCAAATATTTTTTCACCCAATCTTGATGATACTTGTTGCTAATGATCAGTACACATATCCCACTTGGCTCACCAAATTTAGTTCTTCTAGGTTGAAGCGTTCGTGTACAGTAGCATTTTTTATATTTAGGTTTCTCTCTGTTCTCTCCTATACAGATAGATGAATTTGGAACTCTAAATCCAACATGGTTTGTAGTAGCTCTTTGAAACTTGACAAAATAAAGGAGTTCTCAGTTTTGTCTCTATGGTTTGTTTCCTCTTCAAGTAGCCCTAGGCACAGACTGTGGAGTAGCACTTTCATTGAGAGGGGTTGCCAAGCTTCTAAGAAATTACGAGTTTCCGAAATACCAGCAAATATTTTTTCACCCAATCTTGATGACACTTGGAGCTAATGATCAGTACACAAATCCGACTTGGCACACCAAATTTTGTTCTTCTAGGTTGAAGCGTTCGTCTACAGTAGCAGTTTTTATATTTAAGTTTCCCTCGGTTCTCTCCTATATAGATAGATGAATTTGGAACTCTAAATCCAACATGGTTTGTAGTAGCTCTTTGAAACTTGACAAAATAAAGGAGTTCTCAGATTTTTCTCTATGGTTTGTTTCCTCTTCAAGTAGCCCTAGGCACAGACTTTGGAAAAGCACTTTCATTTAGAGGGGTTGCCAAGCTTCTAAGAAATAACGAGTTTCCGAAATACCAGCAAATATTTTTTCACCCAATCTTGATGATACTTGGAGCTAATGATCAGTACACAAATCCCACTTGGCTCACCAAATTTTGTTCTTCTTGGTTGAAGCGTTCGTCTAAACTAGCAGTTTTTATATTTAGGTTTCCCTCTGTTCTCTCCTATATAGAAAGATGAATTTGGAACTCTAAATCCAACATGGTTTGTAGTAGCTCTTTGAAACTTGACAAAATAAAGGAGTTCTCAGTTTTGTGTCTATGGTTTGTTTCCTCTTCAAGTAGCCCTAGGCACAGACTGTGGAAAGCACTTTCATTGAGATGAGTTGCCAAGCTTCTAAGAAATAACGAGTTTCCAAATACCAGCAAATATTATTTCACACAATCTTGTTGATACTTGGTGGTAATGATCAGTATACAAATCACACTTGGCTCACCAAATTTTGTTCTTCTAGGTTGAAGCGTTCGTCTACAGTAGCAGTTTTTATATTTAGGTTTCTCTCTGTTCTCTCCTATATAGATAGATGAATTTGGAACTCTAAATCCAACATGGTTTGTAGTAGCTCTTTGAAACTTGACAAAATAAAGGAGGTCTCAGATTTGTCTCTATGGTTTGTTTCCTCTTCAAGTAGCCATAGGCACAGACTGTGGGAAAGCACTTTCATTGAGAGGGGTTGCCAAGCTTCTAAGAAATAACGAGTTTCGAAATACCAGCAAATATTTTTTTGCCCAAATTTGATGATTCTTGGTGGTAATGATCAGTACACAAATCCCACTTGGCTCACGAAATTTTGTTCTTCTAGTTTGAAGCTTTCGTCTACAGTAGCAGTTTTTATATTTAAGTTTCCCTCGGTTCTCTCCTATATAGATAGATGAATTTGGAACTCTAAATCCAACATGGTTTGTAGTAGCTCTTTGAAACTTGACAAAATAAAGGAGTTCTCTGATTTTTCTCTATGGTTTGTTTCCTCTTCAAGTAGCCCTAGGCACAGACTTTGGAAAAGCACTTTCATTTAGAGGGGTTGCCAAGCTTCTAAGAAATAACGAGTTTCCGAAATACCAGCAAATATTTTTTCACCCAATCTTGATGATACTTGGAGCTAATGATCAGTACACAAATCCCACTTGGCTCACCAAATTTTGTTCTTCATGGTTGAAGCGTTCGTCTACAGTAGCAGTTTTTATATTTAGGTTTCTCTCTGTTCTCTCCTATATAGATAGATGAATTTGGAACTCTAAATCCAACATGGTTTGTAGTAGCTCTTTGAAACTTGATAAAATAAAGGAGGTCTCAGATTTGTCTCTATGGTTTGTTTCCTCTTCAAGTAGCCGTAGGCACAGACTGTGGGAAAGCACTTTCATTGAGAGGGGTTGCCAAGCTGCTACGAAATAACGAGTTTCGAAATACCAGCAAATATTTTTTCACCCAAATTTGATGATTCTTGGTGGTAATGATCAGTACACAAATCCCACTTGGCTCACGAAATTTTGTTCTTCTAGGTTGAAGCATTCGTCTACAGTAGCAGTTTTTATATTTAAGTTTCCCTCGGTTCTCTCCTATATAGATAGAAGAATTTGGAACTCTAAATCCAACATGTTTTGTAGTAGCTCTTTGAAACTTGACAAAATAAAGGAGTTCTCAGATTTTTCTCTATGGTTTGTTTCCTCTTCAAGTAGCCCTAGGCACAGACTTTGGAAAAGCACTTTCATTTAGAGGGGTTGCCAAGCTTCTAAGAAATAACGAGTTTCCGAAATACTAGCAAATATTTTTTCACCCAATCATGATGATACTTGGAGCTAATGATCAGTACACGAATCCGACTTGGCTCACCAAATTTTGTTCTTCTAGGTTGAAGCGTTCGTCGACAGTAGCAGTTTTTATATTTAGGTTTCCCTCTGTTCTCTCCTATATAGATAGATGAATTTGGAACTCTAAATCCAACATGGTTTGTAGTAGCTCTTTGAAACTTGACAAAATAAAGGAGGTCTCAGATTTGTCTCTATGGTTTGTTTCCTCTTCAAGTAGCCGTAGGCACAGACTGTGGGAAAGCACTTTCATTGAGAGGGGTTGTCAAGCTTTACGAAATAACGAGTTTCGAAATACCAGCAAATATTTTTTCACCCAAATTTGATGATTCTTGGTGGTAATGATCAGTACACAAATCCCACTTGGCTCACGAAATTTTGTTCTTCTAGGTTGAAGCATTCGTCTACAGTAGCGGTTTTTATATTTAGGTTTCTCTCTGTTCTCTCCTATACAGATAGATGAATTTGGAACTCTAAATCCAGTATGGCTTGTAGTAGCTCTTTGAAACTTGACAAAATAAAGGAGTTCACAGATTTGTCTCTATGGTTTGTTTCCTCTTCAAGTAGCCCTAGGCACAGACTGTGGAAAAGCACTTTCATTGAGAGGGGTTGCCAAGCTTCTAAGAAATAACGAGTTTCGAAATACCAGCAAATACTTTTTCGCCCAAATTTGATGATTCTTGGTGGTAATGATCAGTACACAAATCCCACTTGGCTCACGAAATTTTGTTCTTCTAGTTTGAAGCTTTCGTCTACAGTAGCAGTTTTTATATTTAGGTTTCCCTTTGTTCTCTCATATATAGATAGATGAATTTGGAACTCTAAATCCAACATGTTTTGTAGTAGCTCTTTGAAACTTGACAAAACAAAGGAGTTCTCAGATTTGCCTCTATGGTTTGTTTCCTCTTAAAGTAGCCCTAGGCACAGACTGTGGAATAGCACTTTCATTGAGAGGGGTTCCCAAGCTTCTAAGAAATAACGAGTTTCCGAAATACCAGCAAATATTTTTTCACCCAATCTTGATGATACTTGTTGCTAATGATCAGTACACATATCCCACTTGGCTCACCAAATTTAGTTCTTTTAGGTTGAAGCGTTCGTGTACAGTAGCATTTTTTATATTTAGGTTTCTCTCTGTTCTCTCCTATACAGATAGATGAATTTGGAACTCTAAATCCAACATGGTTTGTAGTAGCTCTTTGAAACTTGACAAAATAAAGGAGTTCTCAGTTTTGTCTCTATGGTTTGTTTCCTCATCAAGTAGCCCTAGGCACAGACTGTGGAATAGCACTTTCATTGAGAGGGGTTGCCAAGCTTCTAAGAAATTACGAGTTTCCGAAATACCAGCAAATATTTTTTCACCCAATCTTGATGATACTTGGAGCTAATGATCAGTACACAAATCCGACTTGGCACACCAAATTTTGTTCTTCTAGGTTGAAGCGTTCGTCTACAGTAGCAGTTTTTATATTTAAGTTTCCCTCGGTTCTCTCCTATATAGATAGATGAATTTGGAACTCTAAATCCAACATGGTTTGTAGTAGCTCTTTGAAACTTGACAAAATAAAGGAGTTCTCAGATTTTTCTCTATGGTTTGTTTCCTCTTCAAGTAGCCCTAGGCACAGACTTTGGAAAAGCACTTTCATTTAGAGGGGTTGCCAAGCTTCTAAGAAATAACGAGTTTCCGAAATACCAGCAAATATTTTTTCACCCAATCTTGATGATACTTGGAGCTAATGATCAGTACACAAATCCCACTTGGCTCACCAAATTTTGTTCTTCTTGGTTGAAGCGTTCGTCTACACTAGCAGTTTTTATATTTAGGTTTCCCTCTGTTCTCTCCTATATAGAAAGATGAATTTGGAACTCTAAATCCAACATGGTTTGTAGTAGCTCTTTGAAACTTGACAAAATAAAGGAGTTCTCAGTTTTGTCTCTATGGTTTGTTTCCTCTTCAAGTAGCCCTAGGCACAGACTGTGGAAAGCACTTTCATTGAGATGAGTTGCCAAGCTTCTAAGAAATAACGAGTTTCCAAATACCAGCAAATATTATTTCACACAATCTTGTTGATACTTGGTGGTAATGATCAGTATACAAATCACACTTGGCTCACCAAATTTTGTTCTTCTAGGTTGAAGCGTTCGTCTACAGTAGCAGTTTTTATATTTAGGTTTCTCTCTGTTCTCTCCTATATAGATAGATGAATTTGGAACTCTAAATCCAACATGGTTTGTAGTAGCTCTTTGAAACTTGACAAAATAAAGGAGGTCTCAGATTTGTCTCTATGGTTTGTTTCCTCTTCAAGTAGCCATAGGCACAGACTGTGGGAAAGCACTTTCATTGAGAGGGGTTGCCAAGCTTCTAAGAAATAACGAGTTTCGAAATACCAGCAAATATTTTTTTGCCCAAATTTGATGATTCTTGGTGGTAATGATCAGTACACAAATCCCACTTGGCTCACGAAATTTTGTTCTTCTAGTTTGAAGCTTTCGTCTACAGTAGCAGTTTTTATATTTAAGTTTCCCTCGGTTCTCTCCTATATAGATAGATGAATTTGGAACTCTAAATCCAACATGGTTTGTAGTAGCTCTTTGAAACTTGACAAAATAAAGGAGTTCTCTGATTTTTCTCTATGGTTTGTTTCCTCTTCAAGTAGCCCTAGGCACAGACTTTGGAAAAGCACTTTCATTTAGAGGGGTTGCCAAGCTTCTAAGAAATAACGAGTTTCCGAAATACCAGCAAATATTTTTTCACCCAATCTTGATGATACTTGGAGCTAATGATCAGTACACAAATCCCACTTGGCTCACCAAATTTTGTTCTTCATGGTTGAAGCGTTCGTCTACAGTAGCAGTTTTTATATTTAGGTTTCTCTCTGTTCTCTCCTATATAGATAGATGAATTTGGAACTCTAAATCCAACATGGTTTGTAGTAGCTCTTTGAAACTTGATAAAATAAAGGAGGTCTCAGATTTGTCTCTATGGTTTGTTTCCTCTTCAAGTAGCCGTAGGCACAGACTGTGGGAAAACACTTTCATTGAGAGGGGTTGCCAAGCTTCTACGAAATAACGAGTTTCGAAATACCAGCAAATATTTTTTCACCCAAATTTGATGATTCTTGGTGGTAATGATCAGTACACAAATCCCACTTGGCTCACGAAATTTTGTTCTTCTAGGTTGAAGCATTCGTCTACAGTAGCAGTTTTTATATTTAAGTTTCCCTCGGTTCTCTCCTATATAGATAGAAGAATTTGGAACTCTAAATCCAACATGTTTTGTAGTAGCTCTTTGAAACTTGACAAAATAAAGGAGTTCTCAGATTTTTCTCTATGGTTTGTTTCCTCTTCAAGTAGCCCTAGGCACAGACTTTGGAAAAGCACTTTCATTGAGAGGGGTTGCCAAGCTTCTAAGAAATAACGAGTTTCCGAAATACCAGCAAATATTTTTTCACCCAATCTTGATGATACTTGGAGCTAATGATCAGTACACAAATCCCACTTGGCTCACCAAATTTTGTTCTTCTACTTTGAAGCTTTCGTCTACAGTCGCAGTTTTTATATTTAGGTTTCCCTTTGTTCTCTCATATATAGATAGATGAATTTGGAACTCTAAATCCAACATGTTTTGTAGTAGCTCTTTGAAACTTGACAAAACAAAGGAGTTCTCAGATTTGCCTCTATGGTTTGTTTCCTCTTAAAGTAGCCCTAGGCACAGACTGTGGAATAGCAATTTCATTGAGAGGGGTTGCCAAGCTTCTAAGAAATAACGAGTTTCCGAAATACCAGCAAATATTTTTTCACCCAATCTTGATGATACTTGGAGCTAATGATCAGTACACAAATCCCACTTGGCTCACCAAATTTTGTTCTTCTTGGTTGAAGCGTTCGTCTACAGTAGCAGTTTTTATATTTAGGTTTCCCTCTGTTCTCTCCTATATAGAAAGATGAATTTGGAACTCTAAATCCAACATGGTTTGTAGTAGCTCTTTGAAACTTGACAAAATAAAGGAGTTCTCAGTTTTGTCTCTATGGTTTGTTTCCTCTTCAAGTAGCCCTAGGCACAGACTGTGGAAAGCACTTTCATTGAGATGGGTTGCCAAGCTTCTAAGAAATAACGAGTATCCAAATACCAGCAAATATTATTTCACACAATCTTGTTGATACTTGGTGGTAATGATCAGTATACAAATCCCACTTGGCTCACCAAATTTTGTTCTTCTAGGTTGAAGCGTTCGTCTACAGTAGCAGTTTTTATATTTAGGTTTCTCTCTGTTCTCTCCTATATAGATAGATGAATTTGGAACTCTAAATCCAACATGGTTTGTAGTAGCTCTTTGAAACTTGACAAAATAAAGGAGGTCTCAGATTTGTCTCTATGGTTTGTTTCCTCTTCAAGTAGCCGTAGGCACAGACTGTGGGAAAGCACTTTCATTGAGAGGGGTTGCCAAGCTTCTAAGAAATAACGAATTTCGAAATACCAGCAAATATTTTTTCACACAAATTTGATGATTCTTGGTGGTAATGATCAGTACACAAATCCCACTTGGCTCACGAAATTTTGTTCTTCTAGGTTGAAGCGTTCGTCTACAGTAGCAGTTTTTATATTTAAGTTTCCCTCGGTTCTCTCCTATATAGATAGATGAATTTGGAACTCTAAATCCAACATGGTTTGTAGTAGCTCTTTGAAACTTGACAAAATAAAGGAGTTATCCGATTTTTCTCTATGGTTTGTTTCCTCTTCAAGTAGCCCTAGGCACAGACTTTGGAAAAGCACTTTCATTGAGAGGGGTTGCCAAGCTTCTAAGAAATAACGAGTTTCCGAAATACCAGCAAATATTTTTTCACCCAAATTTGATGATTCTTGGTGGTAATGATCAGTACACAAATCCCACTTGGCTCACGAAATTTTGTTCTTCTATTTTGAAGCTTTCGTCTACAGTAGCAGTTTTTATATTTAGGTTTCCCTTTGTTCTCTCATATATAGATAGATGAATTTGGAACTCTAAATCCAACATGTTTTGTAGTAGCTCTTTGAAACTTGACAAAATAAAGGAGTTCTCAGATTTGCTTCTATGGTTTGTTTCCTCTTAAAGTAGCCCTAGGCATAGACTGTGGAATAGCACTTTCATTGAGAGGGGTTGCCAAGCTTCTAAGAAATAACGAGTTTCCGAAATACCAGCAAATATTTTTTCACCCAATCTTGATGATACTTGGTGGTCATGATCAGTACACATATCCCACTTGGCTCACCAAATTTAGTTCTTCTAGGTTGAAGCGTTCGTGTACAGTAGCAGTTTTTATATTTAGGTTTCTCTCTGTTCTCTCCTATACAGATAGATGAATTTGGAACTCTAAATCCAACATGGTTTGTAGTAGCTCTTTGAAACTTGACAAAATAAAGGAGTTCTCAGTTTTGTCTCTATGGTTTGTTTCCTCTTCAAGTAGCCCTAGGCACAGACTGTGGAATAGCACTTTCATTGAGAGGGGTTGCCAAGCTTCTAAGAAATAACGAGTTTCCGAAATACCAGCAAATATTTTTTCACCCAATCTTGATGATACTTGCAGCTAATGATCAGTACACAAATCCGACTTGGCATACCAAATTTTGTTCTTCTAGGTTGAAGCGTTCGTCTACAGTAGCAGTTTTTATATTTAAGTTTCCCTCGGTTCTCTCCTATATAGATAGATGAATTTGGAACTCTAAATCCAACATGGTTTGTAGTAGCTCTTTGAAACTTGACAAAATAAAGGAGTTCTCAGATTTTTCTCTATGGTTTGTTTCCTCTTCAAGTAGCCCTAGGCACAGACTTTGGAAAAGCACTTTCATTTAGAGGGGTTGCCAAGCTTCTAAGAAATAACGAGTTTCCGAAATACCAGCAAATATTTTTTCACCCAATCTTGATGATACTTGGAGCTAATGATCAGTACACAAATCCCACTTGGCTCACCAAATTTTGTTCTTCTTGGTTGAAGCGTTCGTCTACACTAGCAGTTTTTATATTTAGGTTTCCCTCTGTTCTCTCCTATATAGAAAGATGAATTTGGAACTCTAAATCCAACATGGTTTGTAGTAGCTCTTTGAAACTTGACAAAATAAAGGAGTTCTCAGTTTTGTCTCTATGGTTTGTTTCCTCTTCAAGTAGCCCTAGGCACACACTGTGGAAAGCACTTTCATTGAGATGAGTTGCCAAGCTTCTAAGAAATAACGAGTTTCCAAATACCAGCAAATATTATTTCACACAATCTTGTTGATACTTGGTGGTAATGATCAGTATACAAATCACACTTGGCTCACCAAATTTTGTTCTTCTAGGTTGAAGCGTTCGTCTACAGTAGCAGTTTTTATATTTAGGTTTCTCTCTGTTCTCTCCTATATAGATAGATGAATTTGGAACTCTAAATCCAACATGGTTTGTAGTAGCTCTTTGAAACTTGACAAAATAAAGGAGGTCTCAGATTTGTCTCTATGGTTTGTTTCCTCTTCAAGTAGCCATAGGCACAGACTGTGGGAAAGCACTTTCATTGAGAGGGGTTGCCAAGCTTCTAAGAAATAACGAGTTTCGAAATACCAGCAAATATTTTTTTGCCCAAATTTGATGATTCTTGGTGGTAATGATCAGTACACAAATCCCACTTGGCTCACGAAATTTTGTTCTTCTAGTTTGAAGCTTTCGTCTACAGTAGCAGTTTTTATATTTAAGTTTCCCTCGGTTCTCTCCTATATAGATAGATGAATTTGGAACTCTAAATCCAACATGGTTTGTAGTAGCTCTTTGAAACTTGACAAAATAAAGGAGTTCTCTGATTTTTCTCTATGGTTTGTTTCCTCTTCAAGTAGCCCTAGGCACAGACTTTGGAAAAGCACTTTCATTTAGAGGGGTTGCCAAGCTTCTAAGAAATTACGAGTTTCCGAAATACCAGCAAATATTTTTTCACCCAATCTTGATGATACTTGGAGCTAATGATCAGTACACAAATCCCACTTGGCTCACCCAATTTTGTTCTTCTTGGTTGAAGCGTTCGTCTACAGTAGCAGTTTTTATATTTAGGTTTCCCTCTGTTCTCTCCTATATAGAAAGATGAATTTGAACTCTAAATCCAACATGGTTTGAAGTAGCTCTTTGAATCTTGAAAAAATAAAGGAGTTCTCAGTTTTGTCTCTATGGTTTTTTTCCTCTTCAAGTAGCCCTAGGCACAGACTGTGGAAAGCACTTTCATTGAGATGGGTTGCCAAGCTTCTAAGAAATTACGAGTTTCCGAAATACCAGCAAATATTATTTCACACAAACTTGTGGATACTTGGTGGTAATGATCAGTATACAAATCTCACTTGGCTCACGAAATTTTGTTCTTCTAGTTTGAAGATTTCGTCTACAGTAGCAGTTTTTATATTTAAGTTTCCCTCGGTTCTCTCCTATATAGATAGATGAATTTGGAACTCTAAATCCAACATGGTTTGTAGTAGCTCTTTGAAACTTGACAAAATAAAGGAGTTCTCCGATTTTTCTCTATGGTTTGTTTCCTCTTCAAGTAGCCCTAGGCAAGACTTTGGAAAAGCACTTTCATTGAGAGGGGTTGCCAAGCTTCTAAGAAATAACGAGTTTCCGAAATACCAGCAAATATTTTTTCACCCAAATTTGATGATTCTTGGTGGTAATGATCAGTACACAAATCCCACTTGGCTCACGAAATTTTGTTCTTCTAGTTTGGAGCTTTCGTTTACAGTAGCAGTTTTTATATTTAGGTTTCCCTTTGTTCTCTCATATATAGATAGATGAATTTGGAACTCTAAATCCAACATGTTTTGTAGTAGCTCTTTGAAACTTGACAAAATAAAGGAGTTCTCAGTTTTGTATCTATGGTTTGTTTCCTCTTCAATTAGCCCTAGGCACAGACTGTGGAAAGCACTTTCATTGAGATGGGTTGCCAAGCTTCTAAGAAATTACGAGTTTCCGAAATACGAGCAAATATTATTTCACACAATCTTGTTGATACATGGTAGTGATGATCAGTATACAAATCACACTTGGCTCACCAAATTTTGTTCTTCTAGGTTGAAGCGTTCGTCCACAGTAGCAGTTTTTATATTTAGGTTTCTCTCTGTTCTCTCCTATATAGATAGATGAATTTGGAACTCTAAATCCAACATGGTGTGTAGTAGCTCTTTGAAACTTGACAAAATAAAGGAGGTCTCAGATTTGTCTCTATGGTTTGTTTCCTCTTCCAGTAGCCGTAGGCACAGACTGTGGGAAAGCACTTTCATTGAGAGGGGTTGCCAAGCTTCTAAGAAATAACGAGTTTCGAAATACCAGCAAATATTTTTTCACCCAAACTTGATGATTCTTGGTGGTAATGATCAGTACACAAATCCCACTTGGCTCACGAAATTTTGTTCTTCTAGGTTGAAGCGTTCGTCTACAGTAGCAGTTTTTATATTTAAGTTTCACTCTGTTCTCTCCTATATAGATAGATGAATTTGGAACTCTAAATCCAACATGGTTTGTAGTAGCTCTTTGAAACTTGACAAAATATAGGAGTTCTCAGATTTGTCCCTATGGTTTGTTTCCTCTTCAAGTAGCCCTAGGCACAGACTTTGGAAAAGCACTTTCATTGAGAGGGGTTGCCAAGCTTCTAAGAAATAACGAGTTTCTGAAATAGCAGCAAATATTTTTTCACCCAATCTTGATGATACTTGGAGCTAATGATGAGTACACAAATCCCACTTGGCTCACCAAATTTTGTTCTTCTTGGTTGAAGCGTTCATCTACAGTAGCAGTTTTTATATTTAGGTTTCCCTCTGTTCTCTCCTATATAGAAAGATGAATTTGGAACTCTAAATCCAACATGGTTTGTAGTAGCTCTTTGAAACTTGACAAAATAAAGGAGTTCTCAGTTTTGTCTCTATGGTTTGTTTCCTCTTCAAGTAGCCCTAGGCACAGACTGTGGAAAGCACTTTCATTGAGAAGGGTTGCCAAGCTTCTAAGGAATAACGAGTTTCCGAAATACCAGCAAATATTTTTTCACACAATCTTGTTGAAACTTGGTGGCAATGATCAGTACACAAATCCCACTTGGCTCACGAAATTTTGTTCATCTAGTTTGAAGCTTTCGTCTACAGTAGCAGTTTTTATATTTAGGTTTCCCTCTGTTCTCTCCTATACAGATAGATAAATTTGGAACTCTAAATCCAACATGGTTTGTAGTAGCTCTTTGAAACTTGACAAAATAATGGAGTTCTCAGTTTTGTCTCTATGGTTTGTTTCCTCTTCAAGTACCCTAGGCACAGACTGTGGAAAAGCACTTTCATTGAGAGGGGTTGCCAAGCTTCTAAGAAATTACGAGTTTCCGAAATACCAGCAAATATTTTTTCACCCAATCTTGATGATACTTGGAGCTAATGATCAGTACACAAATCCGACTTGGCTCACCAAATTTTGTTCTTCTAGGTTGAAGCGTTCGTCGACAGTAGCAATTCTTATATTTAGGTTTCCCTCTGTTCTCTCCTATATAGAAAGATGAATTTGGAACTCTAAATCCAACATGGTTTGTAGTAGCTCTTTGAAACTTGACAAAATAAAGGAGTTCTCAGTTTTGTGTTTATGGTTTGTTTCCTCTTCAAGTAGCCCTAGGCACAGACTGTGGAAAGCACTTTCATTGAGATGGGTTGCCAAGCTTCTAAGAAATAACGAGTTTCCGAAATACCAGCAAATATTATTTCACACAATCTTGTTGATACTTGGTGGTTATGATCAGTATACAAATCCCACTTGGCTCACCAATTTTTGTTCTTCTAGGTTGAAGGGTTCGTCTACAGTAGCAGTTTTTATATTTAGGTTTCTCTCTGTTCTCTCCTATATAGATAGATGAATTTGGAACTCTAAATCCAACATGGTTTGTAATAGCTTTTTGAAACTTGACAAAATAAAGGAGGTCTCAGATTTGTCTCTATGGTTTGTTTCCTCTTCAAGTAGCCGTAGGCACAGACTGTGGAAAAGCACTTTCATTGAGAGGGGTTGCCAAGCTTCTAAGAAATAACGAGTTTCGAAATACCAGCAAATATTTTTTCACCCAAATTTTATGATTCTTGGTGTTAATGATCAGTACACAAATCCCACTTGGCTCTCGAAATTTTGTTCTTCTAGTTTGAAGCTTTCGTCTACAGTATCAGTTTTTATATTTAAGTTTCCCTCGATTCTCTCCTATATAGATAGATGAATTTGGAACTCTAAATCCAATATGGTTTGTAGTAGCTCTTTGAAACTTGACAAAATAAAGGAGTTCTCCGATTTTTCTCTATGGTTTGTTTCCTCTTCAAGTAGCCCTAGGCACAGACTTTGGAAAAGCACTTTCATTTAGAGGGGTTGCCAAGCTTCTAAGAAATAACGAGTTTCCGAAATACCAGCAAATATTATTTAACACAATCCTGTTGATACTTGGTGGTAATGATCAGTATACAAATCCCACTTGGCTCACCAAATTTTGTTCTTCTAGGTTGAAGCGTTCGTCTACAGTAGCAGTTTTTATATTTAGGTTTCTCTCTGTTCTCTCCTATATAGATAGATGAATTTGGAACTCTAAATGCAACATGGTTTGTAGTAGCTCTTTGAAACTTGACAAAATAAATGAGGTCTCAGATTTGTCTCTATGGTTTGTTTCCTCTTCAAGTAGCCGTAGGCAAAGACTGTGGGAAAGCACTTTCATTGAGAGGGGTTGCCAAGCTTCTAAGAAATAACGAGTTTCGAACTACCAGCAAATATTTTTTCACCCAAACTTGATGATTCTTGGTGGTAATGATCAGTACACAAATCCCACTTGGCTCACGAAATTTTGTTCTTCTAGGTTGAAGCGTTCGTCTACAGTAGCAGTTTTTATATTTAAGTTTCCCTCGGTTCTCTCCTATATAGATAGATGAATTTGGAACTCTAAATCCAACATGGTTTGTAGTAGCTCTTTGAAACTTGACAAAATAAAGGAGTTCTCAGTTTTGTCTCTACGGTTTGTTTCCTCTTCAAGTAGCCCTAGGCACAGACTTTGGAAAAGCACTTTCATTGAGAGGGGTTGCGAAGCTTCTAAGAAATTACGAGTTTCCGAAATACCAGCAAATATTTTTTCACCCAATCTTAATGATACTTGGAGCTAATGATCAGTACACAAATCCCACTTGGCTCACCAAATTTTGTTCTTCTTGGTTGAAGCGTTCGTCTACAGTAGCAGTTTTTATATTTATGTTTCCCTCTGTTCTCTCCTATATAGAAAGATGAATTTGGAACTCTAAATCCAACATGGTTTGTAGTAGCTCTTTGAATCTTGAAAAAAAAAAGGAGTTCTCAGTTTTGTCTCTATGGTTTGTTTCCTCTTCAAGTAGCCCTAGGCACAGACTGTGGAAAGCACTTTCATTGAGATGGGTTGCCAAGCTTCTAAAAAATTACGAGTTTCCGAAATACCAGCAAATATTATTTCACACAATCTTGTTGATACTTGGTGGTAATGATCAGTATACAAATCTCACTTGGCTCACCAAATTTTGTTCTTCTAGGTTGAAGCGTTCGTCTACAGTAGCAGTTTTTATATTTAGGTTTCTCTCTGTTCTCTCCTATATAGATAGATGAATTTGGAACTCTAAATCCAACATGGTTTGTAGTAGCTCTTTGAAACTTGACAAAATAAAGGAGGTCTCAGATTTGTCTCTATGGTTTGTTTCCTCTTCAAGTAGCCGTAGGCACAGACTGTGGGAAAGCACTTTCATTGAGAGGGGTTGCCAAGCTTCTAAGAAATAACGAGTTTCGAAATACCAGCAAATATTTTTTCACCCAAATTTGATGATTCTTCGTGGTAATGATCAGTACACAAATCCCACTTGGCTCACGAAATTTTGTTCTTCTAGTTTGAAGCTTTAGTCTACAGTAGCAGTTTTTATAATTAGGTTTCCCTTTGTTCTCTCATATATAGATAGATGAATTTGGAACTCTAAATCCAACATGGTTTGTAGTAGCTCTTTGAAACTTGACAAAATAAAGGAGTTCTCAAATTTGCCTTTATGGTTTGTTTCCTCTTCAAGTAACCCTAGGCACAGACTGTGGAAAAGCACTTTCATTGAGAGGAGTTGCCAAGCTTCTAAGAAATAAAAAGTTTCCGAAATACCAGCAAATATTTTTTCACCCAATCTTGATGATACTTGTTGCTAATGATCAGTACACATATCCAACTTGGCTCACCAAATTTAGTTCTTCTAGGTTGACGCGTTCGTGTACAGTAGCATTTTTATATTTAGGTTTCCCTCTGTTCTCTCCTACACAGATAGATGAATTTGGAACTCTAAATCCAACATTGTTTGTAGTAGCTCTTTGAAACTTGACAAAATAAAGGAGTTCTCCGATTTTTCTCTATGGTTTGTTTCCTCTTCAAGTAGACCTAGGCACAGACTGTGGAAAGCACTTTTATTGAGTTGGGTTGCCAAGCTTCTAAGAAATTACGAGTTTCCGAAATACCAGCAAATATTATTTCACACAATCTTGTTGGTACTTGGTGGTGATGATCAGTATACAAATCCCACTTGGCTCACCAAATTTTGTTCTTCTAGGTTGAAGCGTTCGTCTACAGTAGCAGTTTTTATATTTAGGTTTCCCTCGGTTCTCTCCTATATAGATAGATGAATTTGGAACTCTAAATCCAACATGGTTTGTAGTAGCTCTTTGAAACTTGACAAAATAAAGGAATTCTCCGATTTTTCTCTATGGTTTGTTTCCTCTTCAAGTAGCCCTAGGCACAGACTTTGGAAAAGCACTTTCATTGAGAGGGGTTGCCAAGCTTCTAAGAAATAACGAGTTTCCGAAATACCAGCAAATATTTTTTCACCCAATCTTGATGATACTTGGAGCTAATGATCAGTACACAAATCCCACTTGGCTCACCAAATTTTGTTCTTCTTGGTTGAAGCGTTCGTCTACAGTAGCAGTTTTTATATTTAGGTTTCTCTCTGTTCTCTCCTATATAGATAGGTGAATTTGGAACTCTAAATCCAACAGGGTTTGTCGTAGCTCTTTGAAACTTGACAAAATAAAGAAGGTCTCAGATTTGTCTCTATGGTTTGTTTCCTCTTCAAGTAGCCCTAGGCACAGACTGTGGAAAAGCACTTTAATTGAGAGGGGTTGCCAAGCTTCTAAGAAATAACGAGTTTCGAAATACCAGCAAATATTTTTCACCCAAATTTGATGGTTCTTGGTGGTAATGATCAGTACACAAATCCCACTTGGCTCACGAAATTTTGTTCTTCTAGTTTGAAGCTTTCGTCTACAGTAGCAGTTTTTATATTTAAGTTTCCCTCGGTTCTCTCCTATATAGATAGATGAATTTGGAACTCTAAATCCTACATGGTTTGTAGTAGCTCTTTGAAACTTGACAAAATAAAGGAGTTCTCAGATTTGTCTCTATGGTTTGTTTCCTCTTCAAGTAGTCCTAGGCACAGACTTTGGAAAAGCACTTTCATTGAGAGGGGTTGCCAAGCTTCTAAGAAAAAACGAGTTTCCGAAATACCAGGAAATATTTTTTCACCCAATCTGATGATACTTGGAGCTAAGGATCAGTACACAAATCCCACTTGGCTCACCAAATTTTGTTCTTCTTGGTTGAAGCGTTCGTCTACAGTAGCAGTTTTTATATTTAGGTTTACCTCTGTTCTCTCCTATATAAAAAGATGAATTTGGAACTCTAAATCCAACATGGTTTGTAGTAGCTCTTTGAAACTTGACAAAATAAAGGAGTTCTCAGTTTTGTCTCTATGGTTTGTTTCCTCTTCAAGTAGCCCTAGGCACAGACTGTGGAAAGCACTTTCATTGAGATGGGTTGCCAATCTTCTAAGAAATAACGAGTTTCCGAAATACCAGCAAATATTTTTTCACACAATCTTGTTGATACTTGGTGGTAATGATCAGTACACAAATCCCACTTGGCTCACCAAATTTTGTTCTTCTAGGTTGAAGCGTTCGTCTACAGTAGCAGTTTTTATATTTAGCTTTCTCTCTGTTCTCTCCTATATAGATAGATGAATTTGGAACTCTAAATCCAACAGGGTTTGTAGTAGCTCTTTGAAACTTGACAAAATAAAGCAGGTCTCAGATTTGTCTCTATGGTTTGTTTCCTCTTCAAGTAGCCCTAGGCACAGACTGTGGAAAAGCACTTTAATTGAGAGGGGTTGCCAAGCTTCTAAGAAATAACGAGTTTCGAAATACCAGCAAATATTTTTTCACCCAAATTTGATGATTCTTGGTGGTAATGATCAGTACACAAATACCACTTGGCTCACGAAATTTTGTTCTTCTAGTTTGAAGCTTTCGTCTACAGTAGCAGTTTTTATATTTAGGTTTCCCTTTGTTCTCTCATATATAGATAGATGAATTTCGAACTCTAAATCCAACATGTTTTGTAGTAGCTCTTTGAAACTTGACAAAATAAAGGAGTTCTCAGTTTTGTCTCTATGGTTTGTTTCCTCTTCAAGTAGCCCTAGGCACAGACTGTGGAAAGCACTTTCATTGAGATGGGTTGCCAAGCTTCTAAGAAATTACGAGTTTCCAAAATACCAGCGAATATTATTTCACACAATCTTGTTGATACTTGGTTTTTCATGATCAGTATACAAATCCCACTTGGCTCACCAAATTTTGTTCTTCTTGGTTGAACCGTTCGTCTACAGTAGCAGTTTTTATATTTAGGTTTCCCTCTGTTCTCTCCTATATAGAAAGATGAATTTGGAACTTTAAATCCAACATGGTTTGTAGTAGCTCTTTGAAACTTGACAAAATAAAGGAGTTCTCAGGTTTTGTATCTATGGTTTGTTTCCTCTTCAAGTAGCCCTAGGCACAGACTGTGGAAAGCACTTTCATTGAGATGGGTTGCCAAGCTTCTAAGAAATAACGAGTTTCCGAAATACCAGCAAATATTTTTTCACACAATCTTGTTGATACTTGGTGGTAATGATCAGTACACAAATCCCACTTGGCTCACCAAATTTTGTTCTTCTAGGTTGAAGCGTTCGTCTACAGTAGCTGTTTTTATATTTAGGTTTCTCTCTGTTCTCTCCTATATAGATAGATGAATTTGGAACTCTAAATCCAACAGGGTTTGTAGTAGCTCTTTGAAACTTGACAAAATAAAGGAGGTCTCAGATTTGTCTCTATGGTTTGTTTCCTCTTCAAGTAGCCCTAGGCACAGACTGTGGAAAAGCACTTTAATTGAGAGGGGTTGCCAAGCTTCTAAGAAATAACGAGTTTCGAAATACCAGCAAATATTTTTTCACCCAAATTTGATGGTTCTTGGTGGTAATGATCAGTACACAAATCCCACTTGGCTCACGAAATTTTGTTCTTCTAGTTTGAAGCTTTCGTCTACAGTAGCAGTTTTTATATTTAGGTTTCCCTTTGTTCTCTCGTATTTAGATAGATGAATTTGGAACTCTAAATCCAACATGGTTTGTAGTAGCTCTTTGAAACTTGACAAAATAAAGGAGTTCTCAGTTTTGTCTCTATGGTTTGTTTCCTCTTCAAGTAGCCCTAGGCACAGACTGTGGAAAGCACTTTCATTGAGAGGGGGTTGGAAAGATTCTAAGAAATAACGAGTTTCCGAAATACCAGCAAATATTTTTTCACCCCAATCTTGATGATACTTGGTGGTAATCATCAGTACACAAATCCCACTTGGCTCACCAAATTGTGTTCTTCTAGGTTGAAGCGTTCGTCTACAGTAGCAGTTTTTATATTTAGGTTTCCCTCTGTTTCTCTCCTATATATATAGATGAATTTGGAACTCTAAATCCAACATGGTTTGTAGTAGCTCTTTGAAACTAGACAAAATAAAGGAGTTCTCAGTTTTGTCTCTATGGTTTGTTTCCTGTTCAAGTAGCCCTAGGCACAGACTGTGGAAAAGCACTTTCATTGAGAGGTGTTGCCAAGCTTCTAAGAAATTACGAGTTTCCGAAATACCAGCAAATATTTTTTCACCCAATCTTGATGATACTTGGTGCTAATGATCAGTACACAATCCCACTTGGCTCACCAAATTTTGTTCTTCTAGGTTGAAGTGTTCGTGTACAGTAGCAGTTTTTATATTTAGTTTCACTCTGTTCTCTCATATATAGATAGATTAATTTGGAACTCTAAATCCAACATGGTTTGTAGTAGCTATTTGGAACTTGACAAAATAAGGGGCGTCTCAGATTTGTCTCTATGGTTTGTGTCCTCTTCAAGTAGCCCTAGGCACAGACTGTGGAAAAGCACTTTCATTGAGAGGGGTTGCCAAGCTTCTAAGAAGTAACGAGTTTCCGAAATACCAGCAAATATTTTTTCACCCAATCTTTATGGTACTTGGTGGTAATGATAAGTACACAAATCCCACTTGGCTTACCAAATTTTGTTCTTCTTGGTTGAAGCGTTCGTCTACAGTAGCAGTTTTTATATTTAGTTTTCCCTCTGCTCTCTCATATATAGATAGATGAATTTGGAACTCTAAATCCAACATGGTTTGTAGTAGCTCTTTGAAACTTGACAAAATAAAGGAGTTCTCAGTTTTGTCTCTATGGTTTGTTTCCTCTTAAAGTAGCCCAAGGCACAGATTGTGGAAAGCACTTTCATTGAGAGGGGTTGCCAAGCTTCTGAGAAATAAAGAGTTCCAAAATACCAGCAAATATTTTTTCACACAATCTTGTTGATACTTGGTGTTAATGATCAGTACACAAATCCCACTTGGCTCACTAAATTTTGGTCTTCTAGGTTGAAGCGTTCGTCTACAGTAGCAGTTTTTATATTTAGGTTTCTCTCTGTTCTCTCCTATATAGATAGATGAATTTGGAACTCTAAATCCAACATGGTTTGTAGTAGCTCTTTGAAACTTGTCAAAATATAGGAGTTCTCAGATTTGTCTCTATGTTTTGTTTTCTCTTCAAAAAGCCCTAGGCACAGACTGTGGAAAAGCACTTTCATTGAGAGGGGTTGCCAAGCTTCTAAGAAATAAGGAGTTTCCGAAATACCAGCAAATATTTTTTCACCCAAATTTGATGATTCTTGGTGGTAATGATCAGTACACAAAATCCCACTTGGCTCACGAACTTTTGTTCTTCTAGTTTGGAACTTTCGTCTACAGTAGCAGTTTTTATATTTAGGTTTCACTCTGTTCTCTCCTATATAGATAGATGAATTTGGAACTCTAAATCCAACATGGTTTGTAGTAGCTCTTTGAAACTTGACAAAATAAAGGAGTTCTCAGATTTGCCTCTATGGTTTGTTTCCTCTTCAAGTAGCCCTAGGCCCAGACTGTGGAAAAGCACTTTCATTGAGATGGGTTGCCAAGCTTCTAAGAAATTACAAGTTCCGAAATACCAGCAAATATTTTTTCACCCAATCTTGATGATACTTGGTGGTAATGATTAGTACACAAATCCCACTTTTCTCACCAAATTTTGTTCTTCTAGGTTGAAGCGTTCGTCTACAGTAGCAGTTTTTATATTTAGGTTTCTCTCTGTTCTCTCCTATATAGATAGATGAATTTGGAACTCTAAATCCAACAGGGTTTGTAGTAGCTCTTTGAAACTTGACAAAATAAAGGAGGTCTCAGATTTGTCTCTATGGTTTGTTTCCTCTTCAAGTAGCCCTAGGCACAGACTGTGGAAAAGCACTTTAATTGAGAGGGGTTGCCAAGCTTCTAAGAAATAACGAGTTTCGAAATACCAGCAAATATTTTTTCACCCAAATTTGATGGTTCTTGGTGGTAATGATCAGTACACAAAATCCCACTTGGCTCACGAAATTTTGTTCTTCTAGTTTGAAGCTTTCGTCTACAGTAGCAGTTTTTATATTTAGGTTTCCCTTTGTTCTCTCGTATTTAGATAGATGAATTTGGAACTCTAAATCCAACATGGTTTGTAGTAGCTCTTTGAAACTTGACAAAATAAAGGAGTTCTCAGTTTTGTCTCTATGGTTTGTTTCCTCTTCAAGTAGCCCTAGGCACAGACTGTGGAAAGCACTTTCATTGAGAGGGGTTGGAAAGATTCTAAGAAATAACGAGTTTCCCGAAATACCAGCAAATATTTTTTCACCCAATCTTGATGATACTTGGTGGTAATGATCAGTACACAAATCCCACTTGGCTCACCAAATTGTGTTCTTCTAGGTTGAAGCGTTCGTCTACAGTAGCAGTTTTTATATTAAGGTTTCCCTCTGTTCTCTCCTATATATATAGATGAATTTGGAACTCTAAATCCAACATGGTTTGTAGTAGCTCTTTGAAACTTGACAAAATAAAGGAGTTCTCAGTTTTGTCTCTATGGTTTGTTTCCTGTTCAAGTAGCCCTAGGCACAGACTGTGGAAAAGCACTTTCATTGAGAGGTGTTGCCAAGCTTCTAAGAAATTACGAGTTTCCGAAATACCAGCAAATATTTTTTCACCCAATCTTGATGATACTTGGTGCTAATGATCAGTACACAAATCCCACTTGGCTCACCAAATTTTGTTCTTCTAGGTTGAAGCGTTCGTCTACAGTAGCAGTTTTTATATTTAGGTTTCACTCTGTTCTCTCATATATAGATAGATTAATTTGGAACTCTAAATCCAACATGGTTTGTAGTAGCTATTTGGAACTTGACAAAATAAAGGGCGTCTCAGATTTGTCTATGGTTTGTGTCCTCTTCAAGTAGCCCTAGGCACAGACTGTGGAAAAGCACTTTCATTGAGAGGGGTTGCCAAGCTTCTAAGAAGTAACGAGTTTCCGAAATACCAGCAAATATTTTTTCACCCAATCTTTATGGTACTTGGTGGTAATGATAAGTACACAAATCCCACTTGGCTTACCAAATTTTGTTCTTCTTGGTTGAAGCGTTCGTCTACAGTAGCAGTTTTTATATTTAGTTTTCCCTCTGCTCTCTCATATATAGATAGATGAATTTGGAACT
Source organism: Callospermophilus lateralis (assembly GCF_048772815.1). Classification (NCBI taxonomy): domain Eukaryota; kingdom Metazoa; phylum Chordata; class Mammalia; order Rodentia; family Sciuridae; genus Callospermophilus; species Callospermophilus lateralis. Next base: position 57,862 of record NW_027516349.1, read on the forward strand.
CTAAATCCAACATGGTTTGTAGTAGCTCTTTGAAACTTGACAAAATAAAGGAGTTCTCAGTTTTGTCTCTATGGTTTGTTTCCTCTTAAAGTAGCCCAAGGCACAGATTGTGGAAAGCACTTTCATTGAGAGGGGTTGCCAAGCTTCTAAGAAATAAAGAGTTTCCAAAATACCAGCAAATATTTTTTCACACAATCTTGTTGATACTTGGTGGTAATGATCAGTACACAAATCCCACTTGGCTCACTAAATTTTGGTCTTCTAGGTTGAAGCGTTCGTCTACAGTAGCAGTTTTTATATTTAGGTTTCTCTCTGTTATCTCCTATATAGATAGATGAATTTTGGAACTCTAAATCCAACATGGTTTGTAGTAGCTCTTTGAAACTTGTCAAAATATAGGAGTTCTCAGATTTGTCTCTATGTTTTGTTTTCTCTTCAAAAAGCCCTAGGCACAGACTGTGGAAAAGCACTTTCATTGAGAGGGGTTGCCAAGCTTCTAAGAAATAAGGAGTTTCCGAAATACCAGCAAATATTTTTTCACCCAAATTTGATGATTCTTGGTGGTAATGATCAGTACACAAATCCCACTTGGCTCACGAAATTTTGTTCTTCTAGTTTGAAACTTTCGTCTACAGTAGCAGTTTTTATATTTAGGTTTCACTCTGTTCTCTCCTATATAGATAGATGAATTTGGAACTCTAAATCCAACATGGTTTGTAGTAGCTCTTTGAAACTTGACAAAATAAAGGAGTTCTCAGATTTGCCTCTATGGTTTGTTTCTCTTCAAGTAGCCCTAGGCCCAGACTGTGGAAAAGCACTTTCATTGAGAGGGTTGCCAAGCTTCTAAGAAATTACAAGTTTCCGAAATACCAGCAAATATTTTTTCACCCAATCTTGATGATACTTGTTGCTAATGATCAGTACACAAATCCCACTTGGCTCACCAAATTCTGTTCTTCTAGGTTGAAGCGTTCGTCTACAGTAGCAGTTTTTATATTTAGGTTTCCCTCTGTTCTCTCCTATATAGATAGATGAATTTGGAACTCTAAATCCAACATGGTTTGTAGTAGCTCTTTGAAACTTGACAAAATAAAGGAGTTCTCAGTTTTGTCTCTATGGTTTGTTTCCTCTTCAAATAGCCCTAGGCACAGACTGTGGAAAACCACTTTCATTGAGAGGGGGTTGCCAAGCTTCTAAGAAATAACGAGTTTCCGAAATACCAGCAAATATTTTTCACCCAATCTTGATGATACTTGGTGGTAATGATCAGTACACAAATCCCACTTGGCTCACCAAATTTTGTTCTTCTTGTTTGAAGTGTTCGTCTACAGTAGCAGTTTTATATTTAGGTTTCAATCTGTTGTCTCCTGTATAGATAGATGAATTTGGAACTCTAAATCCAACATGGTTTGTACTAGCTCTTTGAAACTTGAAAAATAAAAGCGTTCTCAGTTTTGTCTCTATGGATTGTTTCCTCTTCTCTTAGCCCTAGGCACAGACTGTGGAAAAGCAATTTCATTGAGATGGGTTGCCAAGCTTCTAAGAAATAACGAGTTTCCGAAATACCAGCAAATATTTTTTCTCCCAATCTTGATGATACTTGTTGCTAATGATCAGTACACAAATCCCACTTGGCTCACCAAATTCTGTTCTTCTAGGTTGAAGCGTTCGTCTACAGTAGCAGTTTTTATATTTAGGTTTCCCTCTGTTCTGTCCTATATAGATATATGAATTTGGAACTCTAAATCCAACATGGTTTCTAGTAGCTCTTTGAAACTTGACAAAATAAAGGAGTTCTCAGTTTTGTCTCAATGGTTTGTTTCCTCCTCAAGTAGCCCTAGGCACAGAATGTGGAAAAGAACTTTCATTGAGAGTGGTTGCCAAGCTTCTAAGAAATTACAAGTTCCGAAATACCAGCAAATATTTTTTCACCCAATCTTGATGATACTTGGTGGTAATGATCAGTACACAAATCCCACTTGGCTCACCAAATTTTGTTCTTCTAGGTTGAAGCGTTCGTCTACAGTAGCAGTTTTTATATTTAGGTTTCTCTCTGTTCTCTCCTATATAGATAGATGAATTTGGAACTCTAAATCCCACATGGTTTGTAGTAGCTCTTTGAAAATTAACAAAATAAAGGAGTTCTCAATTTTGTCTCTATGGTTTGTTTCCTCTTCAAGTAGCCCTAGGCACAGACTGTGGAAAAGCACTTTCAATGAGAGGGGTTGCCAAGCTTCTAAGAAATAACGAGTTTCCGAAATACCAGCAAATATTTTTTCAGCCAATCTTGATGATACCAGTTGCTGATGATCAGTACACAAATCCCACTTGGCTCACCAAATTCTGTTCTTCTAGGTTGAAGCGTTCGTCTACAGTAGCAGTTTTTATATTTAGGTTTCCCTCTGTTCTCTCCTATATAGATAGATGAATTTGGAACTGTAAATCCAACATGGTTTGTAGTAGCTCTTTGAAACGTGACAAAATAAAGGAGTTCTCAGTTTTTTCCCTATAATTTGTTTCCTCATCAAGTAGCCCTAGGCACAGACTGTGGAAAACCACTTTCATTGAGAGGGGTTGCCAAGCTTCTACGAAATTACGAGTTTCCGAAATACCAGCAAATATTTTTTCACCCAATCTTGATGATACTTGGTGGTAATGATCAGTACAGAAATCCCACTTTGGTCACCAAATTTTGTTCTTCTAGGTTGAAGCATTCGTCTACAGTACCAGTTTTTATATTTAGGTTTCACTCTGTTCTCTCCTATTTAGATAGATGAATTTGGAACTCTAAATCCAATATGGTTGTTAGTAGCTCTTTGAAACTTGACAAAATAAAGGAGTTCTCAGTTTTGTCTCTATGGTTTGTTTCCTCTTGAAGTAGCCCTACGCACAGACTGTGGAAAAGCAATTTCATTGAGAGGGGTTGCCAAGCTTCTAAGAAATAACGAGTTT
>NW_027516350.1:0-60780 GCF_048772815.1 Callospermophilus lateralis
ATCATGAAGATTGGATGGAAAAATATATGTTGAGATCGGAGACTCTAGTTTTTGGAATTTGGAGACCCTTTCAATTTAAGTGTTAATTCGCCAGTCCCTGCAATTAGGCTACATCAAGAGGAAACAAACTTTAGGGATAGAACGTTAGAACTACTGTATTTTGTCAAGTTTCAAGAAGCTAGCAGAAACCGTGTTTGATTTAGAGTTCGAACTGCATCTGTCAATATAGGAAGAAAACAGAGTGAAACCTAAAAATTCAAACTGTTCCTTGCAAACGATGCTTCAAACTAGGAGAACGAAACTTGGGCATCCAAGTTTGAGTGGTGTACTGCTTATTACTTGAAAGAATCATGAAGGTCGGATGAAAAAATATATGTTGAGATTTCAGGAGATCGTAGGTTTTTAGGAAGCTTAACAATGCCTTTCATTGAAAGTGTTATCGCCAGTCTCTGCTTAAGGCTACTTCAAGAGGAAATAAACCTTAGGGATAGAACGTAGAACTACTTTATTGTGTCAAGTTCAAGAAGCTAGCACAAACCGTGTTTGATTTAGAGTTCTAAATGCATCTGTCAATATAGGAGGAAAACAGAGTGAAACCTAAAATTCAAAATGTTCCTGCAACGAATGCTTCAATCTAGGAGAACTAACTTGGGCATCCAATTGGGATTGGTGTACTGATCATTACGTGATGTATCATGAAGATTGGATGAAAAAATATATGTTGAGATTTCAGGAGACTCTAGTTTTTGGAAGTATGACAACCCCTTTCAATATAAGTGTTATTCGCCAGACCCTGCTTTAGGCTACATCAAGAGGAAGCAAACCTTAGAGATAGAGCGTAGAACTACTTTATTTTGTCAAGTTTCAAGAAGCTAGCACAAACCTTGTTTGCTTTAGAGTTTGAACTATATTGGTCAATATAGGAGAAAACAGAGTGAAACCTAAAAATTCAAACTGTTACTGCAAACGAATGCTTCAACCTAGGAGAACTAAACTTGGGCATCCAAGTGGGATTGGTGTACTGATCATTACGTGAATGTATCATGAAGATTGGATGAAAAAATATATGTTGAGATTTCAGTAGACTCTAGTTTTTGGAAGTTTGGCAACCCCTTTCAATATAACTGATATTCGCCAGTCCCTGCTTTAGGCTACATCAAGAAGAAGCATCTTAGAGATAGAATGTATAACTACTTTATTTTGTCAAGTTTCAAGAAGCTAGCACAAACCTTGTTGGATTTAGAGTTTGAACTATATTTGTCAATACAGGAGAAAACCGAGTGAAACCTAAAAATTCAAACTGTTACTGCAAACGAATGCTTCAAGTTAGGAGAACGAAACTTGAGCATCCAAGTGGGATTTTTGTACTGATCATTACTTGAGAGTACCATGAAGATTGGATGAAAAAATATATGTTGATATTTCAGGAGACTCTAGTTTTTGGAAGTTTGGCAACCCCTTTAAATATAAGTATTATTCGCCAGTCCCTGCATTAGGCTACATCAAGATTAAACAAACCTTAAAGATAGAACGTAGAACTATTGTATTGTGTCAAGTTTCAAGAAGCTAGCAGAAACCTTGTTTGATTTAGAGTTTGAACTGTATCTGTCAATATAGGAGAAAACAGAGTGAAACCTAAAAATTCAAACTGTTCCTGGAAACGAATGCTTCAACCTAGGAGAACAAAACTTGGGCATCCAAGTTTTATTGGTGTACTGCTCATTACTTGAAAGTATCATGAAGGTAGGAAGAAAAAATATATGTTGACATTACAGGAGACTGCAGTTTTTTGGCAACCTAACAACGCCTTTCATTGAATGAGTTATTCACCAGTCTTTGCTTAAGGCTACATCAAGAGGAAACAAACCTTAGTGATAGAACGTAGAACTACTGTATTGTGTCAAGTTTCAAGAAGCTAGCACAAACTGTGTTTGAATTAGAGTTCGAACTGCATCTGTCAATATAGGAGAAAACAGAGTGAAACCTAAAAATTCAAACTGTTCCTGCAAACGATGCTTCAAACTAGGAGAACAAAACTTGGACATCCAAGTTTGAGTGGTGTACTGCTTATTACTTGAAAGTATCATGAAGTTCAGATAAAAAAATATATGTTGAGATTTCAGGAGATCGTAGTTTTTTGGAAGCTTAACAACGCCTTTCATTGAAAGTGTTATACGCCAGTCTCTGCTTAAGGCTACATCAAGAGGAAACAAACCTTAGGGATAGAACGTAGAACTACTGTATTGTGTCAAGTTTCAAGAAGGTAGCACAAAGCATGTTTGATTTAGAGTTCTAATTGCATCTGTCAATATAGGAGAAAACAGAGTGAAACCTAAAAATTCAAAGTGTTCCTGCAAACGAATGCTTCAATCTAGGAGAACTAAACTTGGGCATCCAAGTGGGATTGGTGTACTGATCATTACGTGAATGTATCATGAAGATTGGATGAAAAAATATATGTTGAGATTTCAGGAGACTCTAGTGTTTGGAAGTTTGGCAACCCCTTTCCATATAAGTGTTATTCGCAGTCCCTGCATTAGGCTACATCGAGAGGAAACAAAACTTAGAGATAGAACGTAGAACTACTCTATTGTGTCAAGTTTCGAGAATCTAGCAGAAACCGTGTTTGATTTAGAGTTCGAACTGCATCTGTCAATATAGGAGAAAACAGAGTGAAACCTAAAAATTCAAACTGTTACTGCAAACGAATGCTTCAACTTAGGAGAACAAAACTTGGGCATCCAAGTTTGATTGGTGTACTGCTCATTACTTGAAAGTATCATGAAGGTCGGAAGAAAAAATATATGTTGAGATTACAGGAGACTGTAGTTTTTTGGCAACCTAACAATGCCTTTCATTGAATGAGTTATTCACCAGTCTTTGTTTAAGGCTACATCAAGAGGAAACAATCCTTAGAGATAGAACGTAGAATTACTGTATTGTGTCAAGTTTCAAGAAGCTAGCACAAACCGTGTTGATTTAGAGTTCGAACTTCATCTGTCAATATACGAGAAAACAGAGTGAAACCTCAAAATTCAAACTGTTCCTGGAAACGAATGCTTCAATCTAGGAGAACTAAACTTGGGCATCCAAGTGGGATTGGAGTACTGATCATTACGTGAATGTATCATGAAGATTGGATGAAAAAATATATGTTGAGATTTCAGGAGACTCTAGTTTTTGGAAGTTTGGCAACCCCTTTCCATTCAAGTGTTATTCGCCAGTCCCTGCATTAGGCTACATCCAGAGGAAGCAAACATTAGAGATAGAACCTAGAACTACTTTATTTTGTCAAGTTTCAAGAAGCTAGCACAAACCTTGTTTGATTTAGATTTTGAACTATATTTGTCAATATAGGAGAAAACAGAGTGAAACCTAAAAATTCAAACTGTTACTGCAAACGAATGCTTCAAGGTAGGAGAACGAAACTTGAGCATCCAAGTGGGATTGGTGTACTGATCATTACTTAAGAGTATCATGAAGATTGGATGAAAAAATATATGTTGAGATTTCAGGAGACTCTAGTTTTTGGTAGTTTGGCAACCCATTTCAATATAAGTGTTATTCGCCAGTCCCTGCATTAGGCTACATCAAGAGGAGACAAACCTTAGAGATAGAACGTAGAACTACTGTATTGTGTCAAGTGTCAAGAAGCTAGCAGAAACCGTGTTTGATTTAGAGTTCGAACTGCATCTGTCAATATAGGAGAAAACAGAGTGAAACCTAAAAATTCAAACTGTTACTGCAAACGAATGCTTCAACCTAGGAGAGCAAAACTTGGGCATCCAAGTTTGATTGGTGTACTGCTCATTACTTGAAAGTATCATGAAGGTAGGAGGAAAAAATATATGTTGAGATTACAGGAGACTGTAGTTTTTTGGCAACCTAACAACGCATTTCATTGAATGAGTTATTCAGCAGTCTTTGCTTAAGGCTACATCAAGAGGAAACAATCCTTAGAGATAGAACGTAGAACTACTGTATTGTGTCAAGTTTCAAGAAGCTAGCACAAACCATGTTTGATTTAGTGTTCGAACTGCATCTGTCAATATAGGAGAAAACAGAGTGAAACCTAAAAATTCAAACTGTTCCTGCAAACGAATGCTTCAAACTAGGAGAACTAAACTTGGGCATCCAAGTGGGATTGGTGTACTGATCATTACTTGAATGTATCATGAAGATTGGATGAATAAATATATGTTGAGATTTCCGAAGACTCTAGTTTTTGGAAGTTTGGCAACCCCTTTCAATATAAGTGTTATTCGCCAGTCCCTGCTTTAGGCTACATCAAGAGGAATCAAACCTTAGAGATAGAACGTAGAACTACTTTATTTTGTCAAGTTTCAAGAAGCTAGCACAAACCTTGTTTGATTTAGAGTTTGAACTATATTTGTCAATATAGGAGAAAAAAGAGTGAAACCTAAAAATTCAAACTGTTACTGCAAACGAATGCTTCAAGGTAGAAGAACGAAACTTGAGCATCCAAGTGGCATTGATGTACTGATCATTACTTGAGAGTATCATGAAGATTGGATGGAAAAATATATGTTGAGATTTCAGGAGACTCTAGTTTTTGGAATTTTGGAGACCCCTTTCAATATAAGTGTTATTCGCCAGTCCCTGCATTAGGCTACATCAAGAGGAAACAAACTTTAGGGATAGAACGTAGAACTACTGTATTTTGTCAAGTTTCAAGAAGCTAGCAGAAACCGTGTTTGATTTAGAGTTCGAACTGCATCTGTCAATATAGGAGAAAACAGAGTGAAACCTAAAAATTCAAACTGTTCCTGCAAACGATGCTTCAAACTAGGAGAACGAAACTTGGGCATCCAAGTTTGAGTGGTGTACTGCTTATTACTTGAAAGAATCATGAAGGTCGGATGAAAAAATATATGTTGAGATTTCAGGAGATCGTAGTTTTTAGGAAGCTTAACAATGCCTTTCATTGAAAGTGTTATTCGCCAGTCTCTGCTTAAGGCTACATCAAGAGGAAATAAACCTTAGGGATAGAACGTAGAACTACTTTATTGTGTCAAGTTTCAAGAAGCTAGCACAAACCGTGTTTGATTTAGAGTTCTAAATGCATCTGTCAATATAGGAGAAAACAGAGTGAAACCTAAAAATTCAAAATGTTCCTGCAAACGAATGCTTCAATCTAGGAGAACTAAACTTGGGCATCCAATTGGGATTGGTGTACTGATCATTACGTGAATGTATCATGAAGATTGGATGAAAAAATATATGTTGAGATTTCAGGAGACTCTAGTTTTTGGAAGTATGACAACCCCTTTCAATATAAGTGTTATTCGCCAGACCCTGCTTTAGGCTACATCAAGAGGAAGCAAACCTTAGAGATAGAGCGTAGAACTACTTTATTTTGTCAAGTTTCAAGAAGCTAGCACAAACCTTGTTTGCTTTAGAGTTTGAACTATATTGGTCAATATAGGAGAAAACAGAGTGAAACCTAAAAATTCAAACTGTTACTGCAAACGAATGCTTCAACCTAGGAGAACTAAACTTGGGCATCCAAGTGGGATTGGTGTACTGATCATTACGTGAATGTATCATGAAGATTGGATGAAAAAATATATGTTGAGATTTCAGTAGACTCTAGTTTTTGGAAGTTTGGCAACCCCTTTCAATATAACTGTTATTCGCCAGTCCCTGCTTTAGGCTACATCAAGAAGAAGCATCTTAGAGATAGAATGTATAACTACTTTATTTTGTCAAGTTTCAAGAAGCTAGCACAAACCTTGTTGGATTTAGAGTTTGAACTATATTTGTCAATACAGGAGAAAACCGAGTGAAACCTAAAAATTCAAACTGTTACTGCAAACGAATGCTTCAAGTTAGGAGAACGAAACTTGAGCATCCAAGTGGGATTTTTGTACTGATCATTACTTGAGAGTACCATGAAGATTGGATGAAAAAATATATGTTGATATTTCAGGAGACTCTAGTTTTTGGAAGTTTGGCAACCCCTTTAAATATAAGTATTATTCGCCAGTCCCTGCATTAGGCTACATCAAGATTAAACAAACCTTAAAGATAGAACGTAGAACTATTGTATTGTGTCAAGTTTCAAGAAGCTAGCAGAAACCTTGTTTGATTTAGAGTTTGAACTGTATCTGTCAATATAGGAGAAAACAGAGTGAAACCTAAAAATTCAAACTGTTCCTGGAAACGAATGCTTCAACCTAGGAGAACAAAACTTGGGCATCCAAGTTTTATTGGTGTACTGCTCATTACTTGAAAGTATCATGAAGGTAGGAAGAAAAAATATATGTTGACATTACAGGAGACTGCAGTTTTTTGGCAACCTAACAACGCCTTTCATTGAATGAGTTATTCACCAGTCTTTGCTTAAGGCTACATCAAGAGGAAACAAACCTTAGTGATAGAACGTAGAACTACTGTATTGTGTCAAGTTTCAAGAAGCTAGCACAAACTGTGTTTGAATTAGAGTTCGAACTGCATCTGTCAATATAGGAGAAAACAGAGTGAAACCTAAAAATTCAAACTGTTCCTGCAAACGATGCTTCAAACTAGGAGAACAAAACTTGGACATCCAAGTTTGAGTGGTGTACTGCTTATTACTTGAAAGTATCATGAAGTTCAGATAAAAAAATATATGTTGAGATTTCAGGAGATCGTAGTTTTTTGGAAGCTTAACAACGCCTTTCATTGAAAGTGTTATACGCCAGTCTCTGCTTAAGGCTACATCAAGAGGAAACAAACCTTAGGGATAGAACGTAGAACTACTGTATTGTGTCAAGTTTCAAGAAGGTAGCACAAAGCATGTTTGATTTAGAGTTCTAATTGCATCTGTCAATATAGGAGAAAACAGAGTGAAACCTAAAAATTCAAAGTGTTCCTGCAAACGAATGCTTCAATCTAGGAGAACTAAACTTGGGCATCCAAGTGGGATTGGTGTACTGATCATTACGTGAATGTATCATGAAGATTGGATGAAAAAATATATGTTGAGATTTCAGGAGACTCTAGTGTTTGGAAGTTTGGCAACCCCTTTCCATATAAGTGTTATTCGCAGTCCCTGCATTAGGCTACATCGAGAGGAAACAAAACTTAGAGATAGAACGTAGAACTACTCTATTGTGTCAAGTTTCGAGAATCTAGCAGAAACCGTGTTTGATTTAGAGTTCGAACTGCATCTGTCAATATAGGAGAAAACAGAGTGAAACCTAAAAATTCAAACTGTTACTGCAAACGAATGCTTCAACTTAGGAGAACAAAACTTGGGCATCCAAGTTTGATTGGTGTACTGCTCATTACTTGAAAGTATCATGAAGGTCGGAAGAAAAAATATATGTTGAGATTACAGGAGACTGTAGTTTTTTGGCAACCTAACAATGCCTTTCATTGAATGAGTTATTCACCAGTCTTTGTTTAAGGCTACATCAAGAGGAAACAATCCTTAGAGATAGAACGTAGAATTACTGTATTGTGTCAAGTTTCAAGAAGCTAGCACAAACCGTGTTGATTTAGAGTTCGAACTTCATCTGTCAATATACGAGAAAACAGAGTGAAACCTCAAAATTCAAACTGTTCCTGGAAACGAATGCTTCAATCTAGGAGAACTAAACTTGGGCATCCAAGTGGGATTGGAGTACTGATCATTACGTGAATGTATCATGAAGATTGGATGAAAAAATATATGTTGAGATTTCAGGAGACTCTAGTTTTTGGAAGTTTGGCAACCCCTTTCCATTCAAGTGTTATTCGCCAGTCCCTGCATTAGGCTACATCCAGAGGAAGCAAACATTAGAGATAGAACCTAGAACTACTTTATTTTGTCAAGTTTCAAGAAGCTAGCACAAACCTTGTTTGATTTAGATTTTGAACTATATTTGTCAATATAGGAGAAAACAGAGTGAAACCTAAAAATTCAAACTGTTACTGCAAACGAATGCTTCAAGGTAGGAGAACGAAACTTGAGCATCCAAGTGGGATTGGTGTACTGATCATTACTTAAGAGTATCATGAAGATTGGATGAAAAAATATATGTTGAGATTTCAGGAGACTCTAGTTTTTGGTAGTTTGGCAACCCATTTCAATATAAGTGTTATTCGCCAGTCCCTGCATTAGGCTACATCAAGAGGAGACAAACCTTAGAGATAGAACGTAGAACTACTGTATTGTGTCAAGTGTCAAGAAGCTAGCAGAAACCGTGTTTGATTTAGAGTTCGAACTGCATCTGTCAATATAGGAGAAAACAGAGTGAAACCTAAAAATTCAAACTGTTACTGCAAACGAATGCTTCAACCTAGGAGAGCAAAACTTGGGCATCCAAGTTTGATTGGTGTACTGCTCATTACTTGAAAGTATCATGAAGGTAGGAGGAAAAAATATATGTTGAGATTACAGGAGACTGTAGTTTTTTGGCAACCTAACAACGCATTTCATTGAATGAGTTATTCAGCAGTCTTTGCTTAAGGCTACATCAAGAGGAAACAATCCTTAGAGATAGAACGTAGAACTACTGTATTGTGTCAAGTTTCAAGAAGCTAGCACAAACCATGTTTGATTTAGTGTTCGAACTGCATCTGTCAATATAGGAGAAAACAGAGTGAAACCTAAAAATTCAAACTGTTCCTGCAAACGAATGCTTCAAACTAGGAGAACTAAACTTGGGCATCCAAGTGGGATTGGTGTACTGATCATTACTTGAATGTATCATGAAGATTGGATGAATAAATATATGTTGAGATTTCCGAAGACTCTAGTTTTTGGAAGTTTGGCAACCCCTTTCAATATAAGTGTTATTCGCCAGTCCCTGCTTTAGGCTACATCAAGAGGAATCAAACCTTAGAGATAGAACGTAGAACTACTTTATTTTGTCAAGTTTCAAGAAGCTAGCACAAACCTTGTTTGATTTAGAGTTTGAACTATATTTGTCAATATAGGAGAAAAAAGAGTGAAACCTAAAAATTCAAACTGTTACTGCAAACGAATGCTTCAAGGTAGAAGAACGAAACTTGAGCATCCAAGTGGCATTGATGTACTGATCATTACTTGAGAGTATCATGAAGATTGGATGGAAAAATATATGTTGAGATTTCAGGAGACTCTAGTTTTTGGAATTTTGGAGACCCCTTTCAATATAAGTGTTATTCGCCAGTCCCTGCATTAGGCTACATCAAGAGGAAACAAACTTTAGGGATAGAACGTAGAACTACTGTATTTTGTCAAGTTTCAAGAAGCTAGCAGAAACCGTGTTTGATTTAGAGTTCGAACTGCATCTGTCAATATAGGAGAAAACAGAGTGAAACCTAAAAATTCAAACTGTTCCTGCAAACGATGCTTCAAACTAGGAGAACGAAACTTGGGCATCCAAGTTTGAGTGGTGTACTGCTTATTACTTGAAAGAATCATGAAGGTCGGATGAAAAAATATATGTTGAGATTTCAGGAGATCGTAGTTTTTAGGAAGCTTAACAATGCCTTTCATTGAAAGTGTTATTCGCCAGTCTCTGCTTAAGGCTACATCAAGAGGAAATAAACCTTAGGGATAGAACGTAGAACTACTTTATTGTGTCAAGTTTCAAGAAGCTAGCACAAACCGTGTTTGATTTAGAGTTCTAAATGCATCTGTCAATATAGGAGAAAACAGAGTGAAACCTAAAAATTCAAAATGTTCCTGCAAACGAATGCTTCAATCTAGGAGAACTAAACTTGGGCATCCAATTGGGATTGGTGTACTGATCATTACGTGAATGTATCATGAAGATTGGATGAAAAAATATATGTTGAGATTTCAGGAGACTCTAGTTTTTGGAAGTATGACAACCCCTTTCAATATAAGTGTTATTCGCCAGACCCTGCTTTAGGCTACATCAAGAGGAAGCAAACCTTAGAGATAGAACGTAGAACTACTTTATTTTGTCAAGTTTCAAGAAGCTAGCACAAACCTTGTTTGCTTTAGAGTTTGAACTATATTGGTCAATATAGGAGAAAACAGAGTGAAACCTAAAAATTCAAACTGTTACTGCAAACGAATGCTTCAACCTAGGAGAACTAAACTTGGGCATCCAAGTGGGATTGGTGTACTGATCATTACGTGAATGTATCATGAAGATTGGATGAAAAAATATATGTTGAGATTTCAGTAGACTCTAGTTTTTGGAAGTTTGGCAACCCCTTTCAATATAACTGTTATTCGCCAGTCCCTGCTTTAGGCTACATCAAGAAGAAGCATCTTAGAGATAGAATGTATAACTACTTTATTTTGTCAAGTTTCAAGAAGCTAGCACAAACCTTGTTGGATTTAGAGTTTGAACTATATTTGTCAATACAGGAGAAAACCGAGTGAAACCTAAAAATTCAAACTGTTACTGCAAACGAATGCTTCAAGTTAGGAGAACGAAACTTGAGCATCCAAGTGGGATTTTTGTACTGATCATTACTTGAGAGTACCATGAAGATTGGATGAAAAAATATATGTTGATATTTCAGGAGACTCTAGTTTTTGGAAGTTTGGCAACCCCTTTAAATATAAGTATTATTCGCCAGTCCCTGCATTAGGCTACATCAAGATTAAACAAACCTTAAAGATAGAACGTAGAACTATTGTATTGTGTCAAGTTTCAAGAAGCTAGCAGAAACCTTGTTTGATTTAGAGTTTGAACTGTATCTGTCAATATAGGAGAAAACAGAGTGAAACCTAAAAATTCAAACTGTTCCTGGAAACGAATGCTTCAACCTAGGAGAACAAAACTTGGGCATCCAAGTTTTATTGGTGTACTGCTCATTACTTGAAAGTATCATGAAGGTAGGAAGAAAAAATATATGTTGACATTACAGGAGACTGCAGTTTTTTGGCAACCTAACAACGCCTTTCATTGAATGAGTTATTCACCAGTCTTTGCTTAAGGCTACATCAAGAGGAAACAAACCTTAGTGATAGAACGTAGAACTACTGTATTGTGTCAAGTTTCAAGAAGCTAGCACAAACTGTGTTTGAATTAGAGTTCGAACTGCATCTGTCAATATAGGAGAAAACAGAGTGAAACCTAAAAATTCAAACTGTTCCTGCAAACGATGCTTCAAACTAGGAGAACAAAACTTGGACATCCAAGTTTGAGTGGTGTACTGCTTATTACTTGAAAGTATCATGAAGTTCAGATAAAAAAATATATGTTGAGATTTCAGGAGATCGTAGTTTTTTGGAAGCTTAACAACGCCTTTCATTGAAAGTGTTATACGCCAGTCTCTGCTTAAGGCTACATCAAGAGGAAACAAACCTTAGGGATAGAACGTAGAACTACTGTATTGTGTCAAGTTTCAAGAAGGTAGCACAAAGCATGTTTGATTTAGAGTTCTAATTGCATCTGTCAATATAGGAGAAAACAGAGTGAAACCTAAAAATTCAAAGTGTTCCTGCAAACGAATGCTTCAATCTAGGAGAACTAAACTTGGGCATCCAAGTGGGATTGGTGTACTGATCATTACGTGAATGTATCATGAAGATTGGATGAAAAAATATATGTTGAGATTTCAGGAGACTCTAGTGTTTGGAAGTTTGGCAACCCCTTTCCATATAAGTGTTATTCGCAGTCCCTGCATTAGGCTACATCGAGAGGAAACAAAACTTAGAGATAGAACGTAGAACTACTCTATTGTGTCAAGTTTCGAGAATCTAGCAGAAACCGTGTTTGATTTAGAGTTCGAACTGCATCTGTCAATATAGGAGAAAACAGAGTGAAACCTAAAAATTCAAACTGTTACTGCAAACGAATGCTTCAACTTAGGAGAACAAAACTTGGGCATCCAAGTTTGATTGGTGTACTGCTCATTACTTGAAAGTATCATGAAGGTCGGAAGAAAAAATATATGTTGAGATTACAGGAGACTGTAGTTTTTTGGCAACCTAACAATGCCTTTCATTGAATGAGTTATTCACCAGTCTTTGTTTAAGGCTACATCAAGAGGAAACAAACCTTAGAGATAGAACGTAGAATTACTGTATTGTGTCAAGTTTCAAGAAGCTAGCACAAACCGTGTTGATTTAGAGTTCGAACTTCATCTGTCAATATAGGAGAAAACAGAGTGAAACCTAAAAATTCAAACTGTGACTGCAAACGAATGCTTCAACCTAGAAGAACAAAACTTGGGCATCTAAGTTTGATTGGTGTACTGCTCATTACTTGAAAGTATCATGAAGGTCGGAAGAAAAAATATATGTTGACATTACAGGAGACTGCAGTTTTTTGGCAACCTAACAACGCCTTTCATTGAATGAGTTATTCACCAGTCTTTGCTTAAGGCTACATCAAGAGGAAACAAACCTTAGAGATAGAACGTAGAACTACTCTATTGTGTCAAGTTTCAAGAAGCTAGCACAAACCGTGTTGATTTATAGTTCGAACTGCATCTGTCAATATAGGAGAAAACAGAGTGAAACCTAATAATTCAAACTGTTACTGCAAACGAATGCATCAACCTAGAAGAACGAAACTAGAGCATCCAAGTTTGATTGGTGTACTGCTCATTACTTGATAGTATCATGAAGGTCGGAAGAAAAAAATATATGTTGAGATTACAGCAGACTGTAGTTTATTGGCAACCTCACAACGCATTTCATTGAATGAGTTATTCAGCAGTCTTTGCTTAAGGCTACATCAAGAGGAAACAATCCTTAGAGATAGAACGTAGAACTACTGTATTGGTCAAGTTTCAAGAAGCTAGCACAAACCATGTTTGATTTAGAGTTCGAACTGCATCCGTCAATATAGGAGAAAACAGATTGAAACCTAAAAATTCAAACTGTTCCTGCAAACGAATGCTTCAATCTAGGAGAACTAAACTTGGGCATCCAAGTGGGATTGGTGTACTGATCATTACGTGAATGTATCATGAAGATTGGACGAAAAAATATATGTTGAGATTTAGGAAGACTCTAGTTTTTGGAAGTTTGGCAACCCCTTTCAATATAAGTGTTATTCGCCAGTCCCTGCTTTAGGCTACATCAAGAGGAAGCAAACCTTAGAGATAGAACGTAGAACTACTTTATTTTGTCAAGTTTCAAGAAGCTAGCACAAACCTTGTTTGATTTAGAGTTCTAACTGCATCTGTCAATATAAGAGAAAACAGAGTGAAACCTAAAAATTCAAACTGTTCCTGCAAAAGAATGCTTCAATCTAGGAGAACTAAACTTGGGCATCCAAGTGGGATTGGTGTACTGATGATTACGTGAATGTATCCTGAAGTTTGGATGAAAAAATATATGTTGAGATTTCAGGAGACTCTAGTTTTTGGAAGTTTGGCAACCCCTTTTAATATAAGTTTTATTCGTCAGTCCCTGCTTTAGGCTACATCAAGAGGAAGCAAACCTTAGAGATAGAACGTAGAACTACTTTATTTTGTCAAGTTTCAAGAAGCTGGCACAAACCTTGTTTGATTTAGAGTTTGAACTATATTTGTCAATACAGGAGAAAACAGAGTGAAACCTAAAAATTGAAACAGTTACTGCAAAGGAATGTTTCAAGGTAGAACGAAACTTGAGCATCCAAGTGGGATTGGTGTACTGATCATAAATTGAGAGTATCATGAAGATTGGAAGAAAAAACATATGTTGAGATTTCAGGAGACTCTAGTTTTTGGAAGTTTGGCAACCCCTTTCAGTATAAGTGTTATTCGCCAGTCCCTGCTTTAGGCTACATCAAGAGGAAGCAAACCTTAGAGATAGAAGGTAGAACTACTGTATTGTGTCAAGTTTCAAGAAGCTAGCACAAACCGTGTTGATTTAGAGTTCGAACTGCATCTCTCAATATAGGAGAAAACAGAGTGAAACCTAAAAATTCAAACTGTTACTGCAAACGAATGCTTCAACCTAGAAGAACGAAACTTGGGCATCCACGTTTGATTGGTGTACTGCTCATTACTTGAAAGTATCGTGAAGGTCGGAAGAAAAAATATCTGTTGTGTTTTCAGGAGACTGTAGTTTTTTTGCAGCCTAACAACGCCTTTCATTGAATGAGTTATTCTCCAGTCTCTTCTTAAGGCTACATCAAGACGAAACAAACTTTAGAGATAGAACGTAGAACTACTGTATTGTGTCAAGTTTCAAGAAGCTAGCACAAACCTTCTTTGATTTAGAGTTCGAACTGTATCTGTCAATACAGGAGAAAACAGAGTGAAACCGAAAAATTCAAACTGTTCCTGCAAACGAATGCTTCATCCTAGGAAAACGAAACTTGGGCATCCAAGTTTGAGTGGTGTACTGCTTATTACTTGAAAGTATCATGAAGGTCGAATGAAAAAATATATGTTGAGATTTCAAGAGATGGTTGTTTTTTGGAAGCTTAACAACGCCTTTCATTGAAAGTGTTATTCGCCAGTCTCTGCTTAAGGCTACATCAAGAGGAAACAAACTTTAGGAATAGAACGTAGAACTACTTTATAGTGAAAAGTTTCAAGAAGCTAGCACAAACCGTGTTTGATTTAGAGTTCTAACTGCATCTGTCAATATAGGAGAAAACAGAGTGAAACCTAATAATTCAAACTGTTACTGCAAACGAATGCTTCAACCTAGGAGAATGAAACTTGGACATCCAAGTTTGATTGGTGTACTGCTCATTACTTGAAAGTATCATGAAGTATGGAAGAAAAAATATATGTTGTGATTTCAGGAGACTGTCGTTTCTTGGCAGCCTAACAACGCCTTTCATTGAATGAGTTATTCTCCAGTCTCTGCTTAAGGCTACATCAAGACGAAACAAACCTTAGAGATAGAACGTAGAACTGCTGTATTGTGTCAATTTTCAAGAAGCTAGCACAAACCGTGTTTGATTTAGAGTTCGAACTGCATCTGTCAATATAGGAGAAAACAGAGTGAAACCTAAAAATTCAATCTGTTACTGCAAACGAATGCTTCAACCTAGAAGAACGAAACTAGGGCATCCAAGTTTGATTGGTGTACTGATCATTACTTGAATGTATCCTGAAGATTGGATGAAAAAATATATGTTGAGATTTCAGGAGACTCTAGTGTTTGGAAGTTTGGCAACCTCTTTCCATATAAGTATTATTCGCACTCCCTGCATTAGGCTACATCAAGAGGAAACAAAACTTAGAGATAGAACGTAGAACTACAGTATTGTGTCAAGTTTCAAGAAGCTAGCACAAACGGTGGTTGATTCAGAGTTCGAACTGCATCTGTCTATATAGGAGAAAACAGAGTGAAACCTAAAAATTCAAACTGTTCCTGCAAACGAATGCTGCAATCTAGGAGAACTAAACTTGGGCATCCAAGTGGGATTGGTGTACTGATCATTACGTGAATGTATCCTGAAGATTGGATGAAAAAATATATGTTGAGATTTCAGGAGTCTCTAGTTTTTGGAAGTTTGGCAACCCCTTTCAATATAAGTGTTATTCGCCAGTCCCTGCTTTAGGCTACATCAAGAGGAAGCAAACTTTAGAGATAGAATGTAGAACTACTGTATTGTGTCAAGTTTCAAGAAGCTAGCACAAACCGTGTTTGATTTAGAGTTCGAACTGCATCTGTCAATATAGGCGAAAACAGAGTGAAACCTAAAAATTCAAACTGTTACTGCAAACGAATGCTTCAACCTAGAAGAACGAAACTAGGGCATCCAAGTTTGATTGGTGTACTGCTCATTACTTAAAAGTATTATGAAGTTCTGAAGAAAAAATATATGTTGAGATTACAGGAGACTGTAGTTTTTTGGCAACCTAACAACGCATTTCATTGAATGAGTTATTCTCCAGTCTTTGCTTAAGGCTACACCAAGAGGAAACAAACCTTAGAGATAGAACGTAGAACAAATGTATTGTGTCAAGTTTCAAGAAGCTAGCCCGAACCGTGTTGATTTAGAGTTCGAACTGCATCTGTCTATATAGGAGAAAACAGAGTGAAACCTAAAAATTCAAACTGTTCCTGCAAACGAATGCTGCAATCTAGGAGAACTAAACTTGGGCATCCAAGTGGGATTGGTGTACTGATCATTACGTGAATGTATCTTGAAGATTGGATGAAAAAATATATGTTGAGATTTCAGGAGTCTCTAGTTTTTGGAAGTTTGGCAACCCCTTTCAATATAAGTGTTATTCGCCAGTCCCTGCTTTAGGCTACATCAAGAGGAAGCAAACTTTAGAGATAGAACGTAGAACTACTGTATTGTGTCAAGTTTCAAGAAGCTAGCACAAACCGTGTTTGATTTAGAGTTCGAACTGCATCTGTCAATATAGGAGAAAACAGAGTGAAACCTAAAAATTCAATCTGTTACTACAAACGAATGCTTCAACCTAGAAGAACGAAACTAGGGCATCCAAGTTTGATTGGTGTACTGCTCATTACTTAAAAGTATTATGAAGTTCCGAAGAAAAAATATATGTTTAGATTACAGGAGACTGTAGTTTTTTGGCAACCTAACAACGCATTTCATTGAATGAGTTATTCGCCAGTCTTTGCTTAAGGCTACACCAAGAGGAAACAAACCTTAGAGATAGAACGTAGAACAAATGTATTGTGTCAAGTTTCATGAAGCTAGCACAAACCGTGTTGATTTAGAGTTCGAACTGCATCTGTCAATATAGGAGAAAACAGAGTGAAACCTAAAAATTCAAACTGTTCCTGGAAACGAATGCTTCAATCTAGGAGAACTAAACTTGGGCATCCAAGTGGGATTGGTGTCCTGATCATTACGTGAATGTATCCTGAAGATTGGATGAAAAAATATATGTTGAGATTTCAGGAGACTCTAGTGTTTGGAAGTTTGGCAACCCCTTTCCATATAAGTGTTATTCGCAGTCCCTGCATTAGGCTACATCAAGAGGAAACAAAACCTAGAGATAGAACGTAGAACTACTGTATTGTGTCAAGTTTCAAGAAGGTAGCACAAACTGTGTTTGATTTAGAGTTCGAACTTCATCTGTCAATATAGGAGAAAACAGAGTGAAACCTAAAAATTCAAACTGTTCCTGCAAACGAATGCTTCAACCTAGGAGAACGAAACTTGGGCATCCAAGTTTGATTGGTGTACTGCTCATTACTTGAAAGTATCATGAAGGTCGGAAGAAAAAATATATGTTGTGATTTCAGGAGACTGTAGTTTTTTGGCAGCCTAACAACGCCTTTCATTGAATGAGTTATTCTCCAGTCTCTGCTTAATGCTACATCAAGATGAAACAAACCTTAGAGATAGAACGTAGAACTACAGTATTGTGTCAAGTTTCAAGAAGCTAGCACAAACCGTGTTTGATTTAGAGTTCAAACTGCATCTGTCAATATAGGAGAAAACAGAGTGAAACCTAAAAATTCAAACTGTTCCGGCAAACGAATGCTTCAATCTAGGAGAACTAAACTTGGGCATCCAAGTGAGATTGGTGTACTGATCATTACGTGAATGTATCCTGAAGATTGGATGAAAAAATATATGTTGAGATTTCAGGAGTCTCTAGTTTTTGGAAGTTTGGCAACCCCTTTCAATATAAGTGTTATTCGCCAGTCCCTGCTTTAGGCTACATCAAGAGGAAGCAAACTTTAGAGATAGAACGTAGAACTACTGTATTGTGTCAAGTTTCAAGAAGCTAGCACAAACCGTGTTTGATTTAGAGTTTGAACTGCATCTGTCAATATAGGAGAAAACAGAGTGAAACCTAAAAATTCAAACTGTTACTGCAAACGAATGCTTCAACATAGAAGAACGAAACTAGGGCATCCAAGTTTGATTGGTGTACTGCTCATTACTTAAAAGTATCATGAAGGTCCGAAGAAAAAATATATGTTGTGATTTCAGGAGACTGTAGTTTTTTGGCAGCCTAACAACGCCTTTCATTGAATGAGTTATTCTCCAGTCTCTGCTTAATGCTACATCAAGACGAAACAAACCTTAGAGATAGAACGTAGAACTACAGTATTGTGTCAAGTTTCAAGAAGCTAGCACAAACCGTGTTTGATTTAGAGTTCGAACTGCATCTGTCAATATAGGAGAAAACAGCGTGAAACCTAAAAATTCAATCTGTTACTGCAAACGAATGCTTCAACCTAGAAGAACGAAACTAGGGCATCCAAGTTTGATTGGTGTACTGCTCATTACTTAAAAGTATTATGAAGTTTCGAAGAAAAAATATATGTTGAGATTACAGGAGACTGTAGTTTTTTGGCAACCTAACAACGCATTTCATTGAATGAGTTATTCGCCAGTCTTTGCTTAAGGCTACACCAAGAGGAAACAAACCTTAGAGATAGAACGTAGAACAAATGTATTGTGTCAAGTTTCAAGAAGCTAGCACAAACCGTGTTGATTTAGAGTTCGAACTGCATCTGTCAATATAGGAGAAAACAGAGTGAAACCTAAAAATTCAAACTGTTCCTGGAAACGAATGCTTCAATCGAGGAGAAATAAACTTGGGCATCCAAGTGGGATTGGTGTACTGATCATTACGTGAATGTATCCTGAAGATTGGATGAAAAAATATATGTTGAGATTTCAGGAGACTCTACTGTTTGGAAGTTTGGCAACCCCTTTCCATATAAGTGTTATTCGCAGTCCCTGCATTAGGCTACATCAAGAGGAAACAAAACCTAGAGATAGAACGTAGAACTACTGTATTGTGTCAAGTTTCAAGAAGGTAGCACAAACTGTGTTTGATTTAGAGTTCGCACTTCATCTGTCAATATAGGAGAAAACAGAGTGAAACCTAAAAATTCAAACTGTTCCTGCAAACGAATGCTTCAACCTAGGAGAACGAAACTTGGGCATCCAAGTTTGATTGGTGTACTGCTCATTATTTGAAAGTATCATGAAGGTCGGAAGAAAAAATATATGTTGTGATTTCAGGAGACTGTAGTTTTTTGGCAGCCTAACAACGCCTTTCATTGAATGAATTATTCTCCAGTCTCTGCTTAATGCTACATCAAGACGAAACAAACCTTAGAGATAGAACGTAGAACTACAGTATTGTGTCAAGTTTCAAGAAGCTAGCACAAACCGTGTTTGATTTAGAGTTCGAACTGCATCTGTCAATATAGGAGAAAACAGAGTGAAACCTAAAAATTCAAACTGTTCCTGCAAACGAATGCTTCAAACTAGGAGAACTAAACTTGGGCATCCAAGTGGGATTGGTGTACTGATCATTACGTGAATGTATCATGAAGATTGGATGAATAAATATATGTTGAGATTTCAGAAGACTCTAGTTTTTGGATGTTTGGCAACCCCTTTCAATATAAGTGTTATTCGCCAGTCCCTGCTTTAGGCTACATCAAGAGGAAGCAAACCTTAGAGATAGAACGTAGAACTACTTTATTTTTTCAAGTTTCAAGAAGCTAGCACAAACCTTGTTTGATTTAGAGTTTGAACTATATTTGTCAATATAGGAGAAAAAAGAGTGAAACCTAAAAATTCAAACTATTACTGCAAACGAATGCTTCAAGGTAGAAGAACGAAACTTGAGCATCCAAGTGGCATTGATGTACTGATCATTACTTGAGAGTATCATGAAGATTGGATGGAAAAATATATGTTGAGATTTCAGGAGACTCTAGTTTTTGGAATTTTGGAGACCCCTTTCAATATAAGTGTTATTCGCCAGTCCCTGCATTAGGCTACATCAAGAGGAAACAAAACTTAGAGATAGAACGTAGAACTACAGTATTCTGTCAAGTTTCAAGAAGCTAGCACAAACCGTGTTTGATTTAGAGTTCAAACTGCATCTGTCAATATAGGAGAAAACAGAGTGAAACCTAAAAATTCAAACTGTTCCGGCAAACGAATGCTTCAATCTAGGAGAACTAAACTTGGGCATCCAAGTGAGATTGGTGTACTGATCATTACGTGAATGTATCCTGAAGATTGGATGAAAAAATATATGTTGAGATTTCAGGAGTCTCTAGTTTTTGGAAGTTTGGCAACCCCTTTCAATATAAGTGTTATTCGCCAGTCCCTGCTTTAGGCTACATCAAGAGGAAGCAAACTTTAGAGATAGAACGTAGAACTACTGTATTGTGTCAAGTTTCAAGAAGCTAGCACAAACCGTGTTTGATTTAGAGTTTGAACTGCATCTGTCAATATAGGAGAAAACAGAGTGAAACCTAAAAATTCAAACTGTTACTGCAAACGAATGCTTCAACATAGAAGAACGAAACTAGGGCATCCAAGTTTGATTGGTGTACTGCTCATTACTTAAAAGTATCATGAAGGTCCGAAGAAAAAATATATGTTGTGATTTCAGGAGACTGTAGTTTTTTGGCAGCCTAACAACGCCTTTCATTGAATGAGTTATTCTCCAGTCTCTGCTTAATGCTACATCAAGACGAAACAAACCTTAGAGATAGAACGTAGAACTACAGTATTGTGTCAAGTTTCAAGAAGCTAGCACAAACCGTGTTTGATTTAGAGTTCGAACTGCATCTGTCAATATAGGAGAAAACAGCGTGAAACCTAAAAATTCAATCTGTTACTGCAAACGAATGCTTCAACCTAGAAGAACGAAACTAGGGCATCCAAGTTTGATTGGTGTACTGCTCATTACTTAAAAGTATTATGAAGTTTCGAAGAAAAAATATATGTTGAGATTACAGGAGACTGTAGTTTTTTGGCAACCTAACAACGCATTTCATTGAATGAGTTATTCGCCAGTCTTTGCTTAAGGCTACACCAAGAGGAAACAAACCTTAGAGATAGAACGTAGAACAAATGTATTGTGTCAAGTTTCAAGAAGCTAGCACAAACCGTGTTGATTTAGAGTTCGAACTGCATCTGTCAATATAGGAGAAAACAGAGTGAAACCTAAAAATTCAAACTGTTCCTGGAAACGAATGCTTCAATCGAGGAGAAATAAACTTGGGCATCCAAGTGGGATTGGTGTACTGATCATTACGTGAATGTATCCTGAAGATTGGATGAAAAAATATATGTTGAGATTTCAGGAGACTCTACTGTTTGGAAGTTTGGCAACCCCTTTCCATATAAGTGTTATTCGCAGTCCCTGCATTAGGCTACATCAAGAGGAAACAAAACCTAGAGATAGAACGTAGAACTACTGTATTGTGTCAAGTTTCAAGAAGGTAGCACAAACTGTGTTTGATTTAGAGTTCGCACTTCATCTGTCAATATAGGAGAAAACAGAGTGAAACCTAAAAATTCAAACTGTTCCTGCAAACGAATGCTTCAACCTAGGAGAACGAAACTTGGGCATCCAAGTTTGATTGGTGTACTGCTCATTATTTGAAAGTATCATGAAGGTCGGAAGAAAAAATATATGTTGTGATTTCAGGAGACTGTAGTTTTTTGGCAGCCTAACAACGCCTTTCATTGAATGAATTATTCTCCAGTCTCTGCTTAATGCTACATCAAGACGAAACAAACCTTAGAGATAGAACGTAGAACTACAGTATTGTGTCAAGTTTCAAGAAGCTAGCACAAACCGTGTTTGATTTAGAGTTCGAACTGCATCTGTCAATATAGGAGAAAACAGAGTGAAACCTAAAAATTCAAACTGTTCCTGCAAACGAATGCTTCAAACTAGGAGAACTAAACTTGGGCATCCAAGTGGGATTGGTGTACTGATCATTACGTGAATGTATCATGAAGATTGGATGAATAAATATATGTTGAGATTTCAGAAGACTCTAGTTTTTGGATGTTTGGCAACCCCTTTCAATATAAGTGTTATTCGCCAGTCCCTGCTTTAGGCTACATCAAGAGGAAGCAAACCTTAGAGATAGAACGTAGAACTACTTTATTTTTTCAAGTTTCAAGAAGCTAGCACAAACCTTGTTTGATTTAGAGTTTGAACTATATTTGTCAATATAGGAGAAAAAAGAGTGAAACCTAAAAATTCAAACTATTACTGCAAACGAATGCTTCAAGGTAGAAGAACGAAACTTGAGCATCCAAGTGGCATTGATGTACTGATCATTACTTGAGAGTATCATGAAGATTGGATGGAAAAATATATGTTGAGATTTCAGGAGACTCTAGTTTTTGGAATTTTGGAGACCCCTTTCAATATAAGTGTTATTCGCCAGTCCCTGCATTAGGCTACATCAAGAGGAAACAAACCTTAGGGATAGAACGTAGAACTACTGTATTTTGTCAAGTTTCAAGAAGCTAGCAGAAACCGTGTTTGATTTAGAGTTCGAACTGCATCTGTCAATATAGGAGAAAACAGAGTGAAACCTAAAAATTCAAACTGTTCCTGCAAACGATGCTTCAAACTAGGAGAACGAAACTTGGGCATCCATGTTTGAGTGGTGTACTGCTTATTACTTGAAAGAATCATGAAGGTCGGATGAAAAAATATATGTTGAGATTTCAGGAGATCGTAGTTTTTAGGAAGCTTAACAATGCCTTTCATTGAAAGTGTTATTCGCCAGTCTCTGCTTAAGGCTACATCAAGAGGAAATAAACCTTAGGGATAGAACGTAGAACTACTTTATTGTGTCAAGTTTCAAGAAGCTAGCACAAACCGGGTTTGATTTAGAGTTCGAACTGCATCTGTCAATATAGGAGAAAACAGAGTGAAACCTAAAAATTCAAACTGTTCCTGCAAACGAATGCTTCAAACTAGGAGAACTAAACTTGGGCATCCAAGTGGGATTGGTGTACTGATCATTACGTGAATGTATCATGAAGATTGGATGAATAAATATATGTTGAGATTTCAGAAGACTCTAGTTTTTGGAAGTTTGGCAACCCCTTTCAATATAAGTGTTATTCGCCAGTCCCTGCTTTAGGCTACATCAAGAGGAAGCAAACCTTAGAGATAGAACGTAGAACTACTTTATTTTTTCAAGTTTCAAGAAGCTAGCACAAACCTTGTTTGATTTAGAGTTTGAACTATATTTGTCAATATAGGAGAAAAAAGAGTGAAACCTAAAAATTCAAACTATTACTGCAAACGAATGCTTCAAGGTAGAAGAACGAAACTTGAGCATCCAAGTGGCATTGATGTACTGATCATTACTTGAGAGTATCATGAAGATTGGATGGAAAAATATATGTTGAGATTTCAGGATACTCTAGTTTTTGGAATTTTATAGACCCCTTTCAATATAAGTGTTATTCGCCAGTCCCTGCATTAGGCTACATCAAGAGGAAACAAACCTTAGGGATAGAACGTAGAACTACTGTATTTTGTCAAGTTTCAAGAAGCTAGCAGAAACCGTGTTTGATTTAGAGTTCGAACTGCATCTGTCAATATAGGAGAAAACAGAGTGAAACCTAAAAATTCAAACTGTTCCTGCAAACGATGCTTCAAACTAGGAGAACGAAACTTGGGCATCCATGTTTGAGTGGTGTACTGCTTATTACTTGAAAGAATCATGAAGGTCGGATGAAAAAATATATGTTGAGATTTCAGGAGATCGTAGTTTTTAGGAAGCTTAACAATGCCTTTCATTGAAAATGTTATTCGCCAGTCTCTGCTTAAGGCTACATCAAGAGGAAATAAACCTTAGGGATAGAACGTAGAACTACTTTATTGTGTCAAGTTTCAAGAAGCTAGCACAAACCGTGTTTGATTTAGAGTTCTAAATGCATCTGTCAATATAGGAGAAAACAGAGTGAAACCTAAAAATTCAAAATGTTCCTGCAAACGAATGCTTCAATCTAGGAGAACTAAACTTGGGCATCCAATTGGGATTGGTGTACTGATCATTACGTGAATGTATCATGAAGATTGGATGAAAAAATATATGTTGAGATTTCAGGAGACTCTAGTTTTTGGAAGTATGACAACCCCTTTCAATATAAGTGTTATTCGCCAGACCCTGCTTTAGGCTACATCAAGAGGAAGCAAACCTTAGAGATAGAACGTAGAACTACTTTATTTTGTCAAGTTTCAAGAAGCTAGCACAAACCTTGTTTGCTTTAGAGTTTGAACTATATTGGTCAATATCGGAGAAAACAGAGTGAAACCTAAAAATTCAAACTGTTACTGCAAACGAATGCTTCAACCTAGGAGAACTAAACTTGGGCATCCAAGTGGGATTGGTGTACTGATCATTACGTGAATGTATCATGAAGATTGGATGAAAAAATATATGTTGAGATTTCAGTAGACTCTAGTTTTTGGAAGTTTGGCAACCCCTTTCAATATAACTGTTATTCGCCAG
This sequence comes from Callospermophilus lateralis, assembly GCF_048772815.1. Taxonomy (NCBI): domain Eukaryota; kingdom Metazoa; phylum Chordata; class Mammalia; order Rodentia; family Sciuridae; genus Callospermophilus; species Callospermophilus lateralis. The sequence continues at coordinate 24,104 of NW_027516350.1, forward strand.
TCCCTGCTTTAGGCTACATCAAGAAGAAGCACCCTTAGAGATAGAATGTATAACTACTTTATTTTGTCAAGTTTCAAGAAGCTAGCACAAACCTTGTTGGATTTAGAGTTTGAACTATATTTGTCAATACAGGAGAAAACCTAGTGAAACCTAAAAATTCAAACTGTTACTGCAAACGAATGCTTCAAGTTAGGAGAACGAAACTTGAGCATCCAAGTGGGATTTTTGTACTGATCATTACTTGAGAGTACCATGAAGATTGGATGAAAAAATATATGTTGATATTTCAGGAGACTCTAGTTTTTGGAAGTTTGGCAACCCCTTTAAATATAAGTATTATTCGCCAGTCCCTGCATTAGGCTACATCAAGATTAAACAAACCTTAAAGATAGAACGTAGAACTATTGTATTGTGTCAAGTTTCAAGAAGCTAGCAGAAACCTTGTTTGATTTAGAGTTTGAACTGTATCTGTCAATATAGGAGAAAACAGAGTGAAACCTAAAAATTCAAACTGTTCCTGGAAACGAATGCTTCAACCTAGGAGAACAAAACTTGGGCATCCAAGTTTTATTGGTGTACTGCTCATTACTTGAAAGTATCATGAAGGTAGGAAGAAAAAATATATGTTGACATTACAGGAGACTGCAGTTTTTTGGCAACCTAACAACGCCTTTCATTGAATGAGTTATTCACCAGTCTTTGCTTAAGGCTACATCAAGAGGAAACAAACCTTAGTGATAGAACGTAGAACTACTGTATTGTGTCAAGTTTCAAGAAGCTAGCACAAACCGTGTTGATTTATAGTTCGAACTGCATCTGTCAATATAGGAGAAAACAGAGTGAAACCTAAAAATTCAAACTGTTACTGCAAACGAATGCTTCAACCTAGAAGAACGAAACTAGGGCATCCAAGTTTGATTGGTGTACTGCTCATTACTTGATAGTATCATGAAGGTCGGATGAAAAAATATATGTTGAGATTTCAGGAGACTCTAGTGTTTGGAAGTTTGGCAACCCCTTTCCATATAAGTGTTATTCGCAGTCCCTGCATTAGGCTACATCAAGAGGAAACAAAACTTAGAGATAGAACGTAGAACTACTGTATTGTGTCAAGTTTCAAGAAGCTAGCACAAACTGTGTTTGAATTAGAGTTCGAACTGCATCTGTCAATATAGGAGAAAACAGAGTGAAACCTAAAAATTCAAACTGTTCCTGCAAACGATGCTTCAAACTAGGAGAACAAAACTTGGACATCCAAGTTTGAGTGGTGTACTGCTTATTACTTGAAAGTATCATGAAGTTCGGATAAAAAAATATATGTTGAGATTTCAGGAGATCGTAGTTTTTTGGAAGCTTAACAACGCCTTTCATTGAAAGTGTTATACGCCAGTCTCTGCTTAAGGCTACATCAAGAGGAAACAAACCTTAGGGATAGAACGTAGAACTACTGTATTGTGTCAAGTTTCAAGAAGGTAGCACAAAGCATGTTTGATTTAGAGTTCTAATTGCATCTGTCAATATAGGAGAAAACAGAGTGAAACCTAAAAATTCAAAGTGTTCCTGCAAACGAATGCTTCAATCTAGGAGAACTAAACTTGGGCATCCAAGTGGGATTGGTGTACTGATCATTACGTGAATGTATCATGAAGATTGGATGAAAAAATATATGTTGAGATTTCAGGAGACTCTAGTGTTTGGAAGTTTGGCAACCCCTTTCCATATAAGTGTTATTCGCAGTCCCTGCATTAGGCTACATCGAGAGGAAACAAAACTTAGAGATAGAACGTAGAACTACTCTATTGTGTCAAGTTTCGAGAATCTAGCAGAAACCGTGTTTGATTTAGAGTTCGAACTGCATCTGTCAATATAGGAGAAAACAGAGTGAAACCTAAAAATTCAAACTGTTACTGCAAACGAATGCTTCAACTTAGGAGAACAAAACTTGGGCATCCAAGTTTGATTGGTGTACTGCTCATTACTTGAAAGTATCATGAAGGTCGGAAGAAAAAATATATGTTGAGATTACAGGAGACTGTAGTTTTTTGGCAACCTAACAATGCCTTTCATTGAATGAGTTATTCACCAGTCTTTGTTTAAGGCTACATCAAGAGGAAACAAACCTTAGAGATAGAACGTAGAATTACTGTATTGTGTCAAGTTTCAAGAAGCTAGCACAAACCGTGTTGATTTAGAGTTCGAACTGCATCTGTCAATATAGGAGAAAACAGAGTGAAACCTTAAAATTCAAACTGTGACTGCAAACGAATGCTTCAACCTAGAAGAACGAAACTTGGGCATCCAAGTTTGATTGGTGTACTGCTCATTACTTGAAAGTATCATGAAGGTCGGAAGAAAAAATATATGTTGTGATTTCAGGAGACTGTAGTTTTTTGGCAGCCTAACAACGCCTTTCATTGAATGAGTTATTCTCCAGTCTCTGCTTAATGCTACATCAAGACGAAACAAACCTTAGAGATAGAACGTAGAACTACAGTATTGTGTCAAGTTTCAAGAAGCTAGCACAAACCGTGTTTGATTTAGAGTTCGAACTGCATCTGTCAATATAGGAGAAAACAGAGTGAAACCTAAAAATTCAAACTGTTCCTGCAAACGAATGCTTCAATCTAGGAGAACTAAACTTGGGCATCCAAGTGAGATTGGTGTACTGATAATTACGTGAATGTATCCTGAAGATTGGATGAAAAAATATATGTTGAGATTTCAGGAGTCTCTAGTTTTTGAAAGTTTGGCAACCCCTTTCAATATAAGTGTTATTCGCCAGTCCCTGCTTTAGGCTACATCAAGAGGAAGCAAACTTTAGAGATAGAACGTAGAACTACTGTATTGTGTCAAGTTTCAAGAAGCTAGCACAAACCGTGTTTGATTTAGAGTTGGAACTGCATCTGTCAATATAGGAGAAAACAGAGTGAAACCTAAAAATTCAAACTGTTACTTCAAACGAATGCTTCAACATAGAAGAACGAAACTAGGGCATCCAAGTTTGATTGGTGTACTGCTCATTACTTAAAAGTATCATGAAGGTCCGAAGAAAAAATATATGTTGTGATTTCAGGAGACTGTAGTTTTTTGGCAGCCTAACAACGCCTTTCATTGAATGAGTTATTCTCCAGTCTCTGCTTAATGCTACATCAAGACGAAACAAACCTTAGAGATAGAACGTAGAACTACAGTATTGTGTCAAGTTTCAAGAAGCTAGCACAAACCGTGTTTGATTTAGAGTTCGAACTGCATCTGTCAATATAGGAGAAAACAGAGTGAAACCTAAAAATTCAATCTGTTACTGCAAACGAATGCTTCAACCTAGAAGAACGAAACTAGGGCATCCAAGTTTGATTGGTGTACTGCTCATTACTTAAAAGTATTATGAAGTTTCGAAGAAAAAATATATGTTGAGATTACAGGAGACTGTAGTTTTTTGGCAACCTAACAACGCATTTCATTGAATGAGTTATTCGCCAGTCTTTGCTTAAGGCTACACCAAGAGGAAACAAACCTTACAGATAGAACGTAGAACAAATGTATTGTGTCAAGTTTCAAGAAGCTAGCACAAACCGTGTTGATTTAGAGTTCGAACTGCATCTGTCAATATAGGAGAAAACAGAGTGAAACCTAAAAATTCAAACTGTTCCTGGAAACGAATGCTTCAATCTAGGAGAACTAAACTTGGGCATCCAAGTGGGATTGGTGTACTGATCATTACGTGAATGTATCCTGAATATTGGATGAAAAAATATATGTTGAGATTTCAGGAGACTCTAGTGTTTGGAAGTTTTTCAACCCCTTTCCATATAAGTGTTATTCGCAGTCCCTGCATTAGGCTACATCAAGAGGAAACAAAACCTAGAGATAGAACGTAGAACTACTGTATTGTGTCAAGTTTCAAGAAGGTAGCACAAACTGTGTTTGATTTAGAGTTCGAACTTCATCTGTCAATATAGGAGAAAACAGAGTGAAACCTAAAAATTCAAACTGTTCCTGCAAACGAATGCTTCAACCTAGGAGAACGAAACTTGGGCATCCAAGTTTGATTGGTGTACTGCTCATTACTTGAAAGTATCATGAAGGTCGGAAGAAAAAATATATGTTGTGATTTCAGGAGACTGTAGTTTTTTGGCAGCCTAACAACGCCTTTCATTGAATGAGTTATTCTCCAGTCTCTGCTTAATGCTACATCAAGACGAAACAAACCTTAGAGATAGAACGTAGAACTACAGTATTGTGTCAAGTTTCAAGAAGCTAGCACAAACCGTGTTTGATTTAGAGTTCGAACTGCATCTGTCAATATAGGAGAAAACAGAGTGAAACCTAAAAATTCAAACTGTTCCTGCAAACGAATGCTTCAAACTAGGAGAACTAAACTTGGGCATCCAAGTGGGATTGGTGTACTGATCATTACGTGAATGTATCATGAAGATTGGATGAATAAATATATGTTGAGATTTCAGAAGACTCTAGTTTTTGGAAGTTTGGCATCCCCTTTCAATATAAGTGTTATTCGCCAGTCCCTGCTTTAGGCTACATCAAGAGGAAGCAAACCTTAGAGATAGAACGTAGAACTACTTTATTTTGTCAAGTTTCAAGAAGCTAGCACAAACCTTGTTTGATTTAGAGTTTGAACTATATTTGTCAATATAGGAGAAAAAAGAGTGAAACCTAAAAATTCAAACTGTTACTGCAAACGAATGCTTCAAGGTAGAAGAACGAAACTTGAGCATCCAAGTGGCATTGATGTACTGATCATTACTTGAGAGTATCATGAAGATTGGATGGAAAAATATATGTTGAGATTTCAGGAGACTCTAGTTTTTGGAATTTTGGAAACCCCTTTCAATATAAGTGTTATTCGCCAGTCCCTGCATTAGGCTACATCAAGAGGAAACAAACCTTAGGGATAGAACGTAGAACTACTGTATTTTGTCAAGTTTCAAGAAGCTAGCAGAAACCGTGTTTGATTTAGAGTTCGAACTGCATCTGTCAATATAGGAGAAAACAGAGTGAAACCTAAAAATTCAAACTGTTCCTGCAAACGATGCTTCAAACTAGGAGAACGAAACTTGGGCATCCAAGTTTGAGTGGTGTACTGCTTATTACTTGAAAGAATCATGAAGGTCGGATGAAAAAATATATGTTGAGATTTCAGGAGATCGTAGTTTTTAGGAAGCTTAACAATGCCTTTCATTGAAAGTGTTATTCGCCAGTCTCTGCTTAAGGCTACATCAAGAGGAAATAAACCTTAGGGATAGAACGTAGAACTACTTTATTGTGTCAAGTTTCAAGAAGCTAGCACAAACCGTGTTTGATTTAGAGTTCTAAATGCATCTGTCAATATAGGAGAAAACAGAGTGAAACCTAAAAATTCAAAATGTTCCTGCAAACGAATGCTTCAATCTAGGATAACTAAACTTGGGCATCCAAGTGAGATTGGTGTACTGATCATTACGTGAATGTATCCTGAAGATTGGATGAAAAAATATATGTTGAGATTTCAGGAGTCTCTAGTTTTTGAAAGTTTGGCAACCCCTTTCAATATAAGTGTTATTCGCCAGTCCCTGCTTTAGGCTACATCAAGAGGAAGCAAACTTTAGAGATAGAACGTAGAACTACTGTATTGTGTCAAGTTTCAAGAAGCTAGCACAAACCGTTTTTGATTTAGAGTTTGAATTGCATCTGTCAATATAGGAGAAAACAGAGTGAAACCTAAAAATTCAAACTGTTACTGCAAACGAATGCTTCAACATAGAAGAACGAAACTAGGGCATCCAAGTTTGATTGGTGTACTGCTCATTACTTAAAAGTATCATGAAGGTCCGAAGAAAAAATATATGTTGTGATTTCAGGAGACTGTAGTTTTTTGGCAGCCTAACAACGCCTTTCATTGAATGAGTTATTCTCCAGTCTCTGCTTAATGCTACATCAAGACGAAACAAACCTTAGAGATAGAACGTAGAACTACAGTATTGTGTCAAGTTTCAAGAAGCTAGCACAAACCGTGTTTGATTTAGAGTTCGAACTGCATCTGTCAATATAGGAGAAAACAGAGTGAAACCTAAAAATTCAATCTGTTACTGCAAACGAATGCTTCAACCTAGAAGAACGAAACTAGGGCATCCAAGTTTGATTGGTGTACTGCTCATTACTTAAAAGTATTATGAAGTTTCGAAGAAAAAATATATGTTGAGATTACAGGAGACTGTAGTTTTTTGGCAACCTAACAACGCATTTCATTGAATGAGTTATTCGCCAGTCTTTGCTTAAGGCTACACCAAGAGGAAACAAACCTTAGAGATAGAACGTAGAACAAATGTATTGTGTCAAGTTTCAAGAAGCTAGCACAAACCGTGTTGATTTAGAGTTCGAACTTCATCTGTCAATATACGAGAAAACAGAGTGAAACCTAAAAATTCAAACTGTTCCTGCAAACGAATGCTTCAACCTAGGAGAACGAAACTTGGGCATCCAAGTTTGATTGGTGTACTGCTCATTACTTGAAAGTATCATGAATGTCGGAAGAAAAAATATATGTTGTGATTTCAGGAGACTGTAGTTTTTTGGCAGCCTAACAACGCCTTTCATTGAATGAGTTATTCTCCAGTCTCTGCTTAATGCTACATCAAGACGAAACAAACCTTAGAGATAGAACGTAGAACTACAGTATTGTGTCAAGTTTCAAGAAGCTATCACAAACCGTGTTTGATTTAGAGTTCGAACTGCATCTGTCAATATAGGAGAAAACAGAGTGAAACCTAAAAATTCAAACTGTTCCTGCAAACGAATGCTTCAAACTAGGAGAACTAAACTTGGGCATCCAAGTGGGATTGGTGTACTGATCATTACGTGAATGTATCATGAAGATTGGATGAATAAATATATGTTGAGATTTCAGAAGACTCTAGTTTTTGGAAGTTTGGCAACCCCTTTCAATATAAGTGTTATTCGCCACTCCCTGCTTTAGGCTACATCAAGAGGAAGCAAACCTTAGAGATAGAACGTAGAACTACTTTATTTTGTCAAGTTTCAAGAAGCTAGCACAAACCTTGTTTGATTTAGAGTTTGAACTATATTTGTCAATATAGGAGAAAAAAGAGTGAAACCTAAAAATTCAAACTGTTACTGCAAACGAATGCTTCAAGGTAGAAGAACGAAACTTGAGCATCCAAGTGGCATTGATGTACTGATCATTACTTGAGAGTATCATGAAGATTGGATGGAAAAATATATGTTGAGATTTCAGGAGACTCTAGTTTTTGGAATTTTGGAGACCCCTTTCAATATAAGTGTTATTCGCCAGTCCCTGCATTAGGCTACATCAAGAGGAAACAAACCTTAGGGATAGAACGTAGAACTACTGTATTTTGTCAAGTTTCAAGAAGCTAGCAGAAACCGTGTTTGATTTAGAGTTCGAACTGCATCTGTCAATATAGGAGAAAACAGAGTGAAACCTAAAAATTCAAACTGTTCCTGCAAACGATGCTTCAAACTAGGAGAACGAAACTTGGGCATCCAAGTTTGAGTGGTGTACTGCTTATTACTTGAAAGAATCATGAAGGTCGGATGATAAAATATATGTTGAGATTACAGGAGACTGTAGTTTTTTGGCAACCTAACAACGCATTTCATTGAATGAGTTATTCGCCAGTCTTTGCTTAAGGCTACATCAAGAGGAAAGAAACCTTAGAGATAGAACGTAGAACTACGGTATTGTGTCAAGTTTCAAGAAGCTAGCACAAACCGTGTTGATTTAGAGTTCAAACTGCATCTGTCTATATAGGAGAAAACAGAGTGAAACCTAAAAATTCAAACTGTTCCTGCAAACGAATGCTTCAATCTAGGAGAACTAAACTTGGGCATCCAAGTGGGATTGGTGTACTGATCATTATGTGAATGTATCATGAGGATTGGATGAAAAAATATATTTTGAGATTTCAGGAGACTCTAGTGTTTGGAAGTTTGGCAACCCCTTTCCATATAAATGTTATTCGCACTCCCTGCATTAGGCTAAATCAAGAGGAAACAAAACTTAGATATAGAAACTAGAACTACGTTATTGTGACAAGTTTCAAGAAGCTAGCACAAACCGTGTTTGATTTAGAGTTCTAACTGCATCTGTCAATATAGGAGAAAACAGAGTGAAACCTAAAAATTCAAACTGTTCCTCTAAGGGAATGCTTCAATCTAGGAGAACTAAATTTTGGCATCCTTATGGGATTGGTGTACTGATCATTACGTGAATGTATCATGAAGATTGGATGAAAAAATATATATTGTGAGATTTCAGGAGACTCTTTGTTTGGAAGTTTATCAACCCATATCCATATAAGTCTTATTCGCACTCCCTGCATTAGGCTACATCAAGAGGAAACAAAACTTAGAGAGAGAACATAGAACTACTGTATTGTGTCAAGTTTCAAGAAGCTAGCACAAACTGTGTTTGATTTATAGTTCGAACTGCATCTGTCAATATAGGAGAAAACAGTGTGAAACCTAAAAATTCAAACTGTTACTGCAAACGAATGCTTCAACCTAGGAGAATGAAACTTGGGCATCCAAGTTTGATTGGTGTACTGCTCATTACTTGAAAGTATCATGAATGTCGGAAGAAAAAATATATGTTGTGATTTCAGGAGACTGTAGTTTTTTGGTAGCCTAACAACGCCTTTCATTGAATGAGTTATTCTCCAGTCTCTGCTTAAGGCTACAACAAGACGAAACAAACCTTAGAGATAGAACGTAGAACTACTGTATTGTGTCAAGTTTCAAGAATCTAGCACAAACCATGTTGATTTAGAGTTCGAACTGCATCTGTCAATATTGGAGAAAACAGAGTGAAACCTAAAAATTCAAACTGTTCCTGCAAACGAATGCTTCAATCTAGGAGAACTAAACTTGGGCATCCAAGTGAGATTGGTATACTGATTATTAAGTGAGTGTATCCTGAAGATTGGATGAAAAAATATATGTTGAGATTTCAGGAGACTCTAGATTTTGGAAGTTTGGCAACCCCTTTCAATATAAGTGTTATTCGCCAGTCCCTGCATTAGGCTACATCAAGAGGAAACAAACCTTAGAGATAGAACGTAGAACTACTGTATTGTGTCAAGTTTCAAGAAGCTAGCACAAACTGTGTTTGATTTAGAGTTCGAACTGCATCTGTCAATATTGGAGAAAACAGAGTGAAACCTAAAAATTCAAACTGTTCCTGCAAAAGAATGCTTCAACCTAGGAGGACGAAACTTGGGCATCCAAGTTTGAGTGGTGTACTGCTTATTACTTGTAAGTATCATGAAAATCGGATGAAAAAATATATGTTGAGATTTCAGGAGATGGTAGTTTTTTGGAAGCTTAACAACGCCTTTCATTGAAAGTGTTATTAGCTAGTCTCTGCTTAAGGCTACATCAAGAGGAAACAAACCTTTGGGATAGAACGTAGAACTACTGTATTGAGTCAAGTTTCAAGAAGCTAGCACAAACCGTGTTTGATTAAGAGTTCTAACTGCATCTCTCAATATAGGAGAAAACAGAGTGAAACCTAAAAATTCAAACTGTTACTGTAAACGAATGCTTCAAGGTAGGAGAAGGAAACTTGAGCATCCAAGTGGGATTGGTGTACTGATCATTACTTGAGAGTATCATGAAGATTGGATGAGAAAATATATGTTGAGATTTCAGGACACTCTAGTTTTTGGAAGTTTGGCAACCCCTTTCAATATAAGTGTTATTCGCCAGTCCCTGCATTAGGCTACATCAAGAGGAAACAAAACTTAGAGAAAGAACGTAGAACTACTGTATTGGTTCAAGATTCAAGAAGCTAGCAGAAACCGTGTTTGATTTAGAGATCGAACTGCATCTGTCAGTATAGGAGAAAACAGAGTGAAACCTAAAAATTCAAACTGTTACTTCAAACGAATGCTTCAACCTAGGAGAACAAAACTTGGGCATCCAAGTTTGATTGGTGTACTGCTCATTACTTGAAAGTATCAAGAAGGTCGAAGAAAAAATATATGTTGAGATTACAGGAGACTGTAGTTTTGTGGCAACCTAACAACGCCTTTCATTGAATGAGTTATTCACCAGTCTTTGCTTAAGGCTACATCAAGAGGAAACAAACCTTAGAGATAGAACGTAGAACTACTGTATTGTGACAAGTTTCAAAAAGCTAGCACAAACCGTGTTGATTTAGAGTTCGAACTGCATCTGTCAATATAGGAGAAAACAGAGTGAAACCTAAAAATTCAAACTGTTACTGCAAACGAATGCTTCAACCTAGGAGAATGAAACTTTGGCATCCAAGTTTCATTGGTGTACTGCTCATTACTTGAAAGTATCATGAAGGTCGGAAGAAAAAATATATGTTGTGATTTCAGGAGACTGTAGTTTTTTGGCAGCCTAACAACGCCTTTCATTGAATGAGTTATTCTCCAGTCTCTGCTTAAGGCTACATCAAGAGGAAACAAACCTTTGGGATAGAACGTAGAACTACTGTATTGAGTCAAGTTTCAAGAAGCTAGCACAAACCGTGTTTGATTAAGAGTTCTAACTGCATTTCTCAATATAGGAGAAAACAGAGTGAAACCTAAAAATTCAAACTGTTCCTGCAAACGAATGCTTCAATCTAGGAGAACTAAACTTGGGCATCCAAGTGGGATTGGTGTACTGATCATTACGTGAATGTATCCTGAAGACTGGATGAAAAAATATATGTTGAGATTTCAGGAGACTCTAGTTTTTGGAAGTTTGGGAACCCCTTTCAAAATAAGTGTTATACGCGAGTCCCTGCTTTAGGCTACATCAAGAGGAAGCAAACCTTAGAGATAGAACGTAGAACTACTTTATTTTGTCAAATTTCAAAAGCTAGCACAAACCATGTTTGATTTAGAGTTTGAACTATATTTGTCAATATAGGAGAAAACAGAGTGAAACCTAAAAATTCAAACTGTTACTGTAAACGAATGCTTCAAGGTAGGAGAACGAAACTTGAGCATCCAAGTGGGATTGGTGTACTGATCATTACTTGAGAGTATCATGAAGATTGGATGAAAAAATATATGTTGAGATTTCAGGAGACTCTAGATTTTGGAAGTTTGGCAACCCCTTTCAATATAAGTGTTATTCGCCAGTCCCTGCATTAGGCTACATCAAGAGGAAACAAACCTTAGAGATAGAACGTAGAACTACTGTATTGTGTCAAGTTTCAAGAAGCTAGCAGAAACCGTGTTTGATTTAGAGTTCGAACTGCATCTGTCAATATAGGAGAAAACAGAGTGAAACCTAAAAATTCAAACTGTTACTGCAAACGAATGCTTCAAACTAGGAGAACAAACTTGGGCATCCAAGTTTGATTGGTGTACTGCTCATTACTTGAAAGTATCAAGAAGGTCGGAAGGAAAAATATATGTTGAGATTACAGGAGACGGTAGTTTTGTGGCAACCTAACAACGCCTTTCATTGAATGAGTTATTCACCAGTTTTGCTTAAGGCTACATCAAGAGGAAACAAACCTTAGAGATAGAACGTAGAACTACTGTACTGTGACAAGTTTCAAGAAGCTAGCACAAACCGTGTTGATTTAGAGTTCGAACTGCATCTGTCAATATAGGAGAAAACAGAGTGAAACCTAAAAATTCAAACTGTTACTGCAAACGAATGCTTCAGCCTAGAAGAACGAAACTAGGGCATCCAAGTTTGATTGGTGTACTGCTCATTACTTGAAAGTATCATGAAGATCGGAAGAAAAAATATATGTTGAGATTACAGGAGACGGTAGTTTTGTGCAACCTAACAACGCCTTTCATTGAATGAGTTATTGACCAGTCTTTGCTTAAGGCTACATCAAGAGGAAACAAATCTTAGAGATAGAACGTAGAACTACTGTATTGTGTCAAGTTTCAAGAAGCTAGCACAAACTGTGTTGATTTAGAGTTCGAACTGCATCTGACAATATAGGAGAAAACAGAGTGAAACCTAAAAATTCAAACTGTTCCTGGAAATGAATGCTTCACTCTAGGAGAACTTAACTTGGGCATCCAAGTGGGATTGGTGTACTGATCATTACGTGAATGTATCCTGAAGATTGGATGAAAAAATATACGTTGAGATTTCAGGAGACTCTAGTGTTTGGAAGTTTGGCAACCCCTTTCCATTTAAGAGTTATTCGCAGTCCCTGATAGAACGTAGAACTACTGTATTGTGTCAAGTTTCAAGAAGCTAGCACAAACGGTGGTTGATTCAGAGTTCGAACTGCATCTGTCAATATAGGAGAAAACAGAGTGAAACCTAAAAATTCAAACTGTTCCTGCAAATGAATGCTTCAATCTAGGAGAACTAAACTTGGGCATCCAAGTGGGATTGGTATACTGATTATTAAGTGAGTGTATCCTGAAGATTGGATGAAAAAATATATGTTGAGATTTCAGGAGACTCTAGATTTTGGAAGTTTGGCAACCCCTTTCAATATAAGTGTTATTCGCCAGACCCTGCATTAGGCTACATCAAGAGGAAACAAACCTTAGAGATAGAACGTAGAACTACTGTATTGTGTCAAGTTTCAAGAAGCTAGCACAATCTGTGTTTGATTTAGAGTTCGAACTGCATCTGTCAATATTGGAGAAAACAGAGTGAAACCTAAAAATTCAAACTGTTCCTGCAAAAGAATGCTTCAACCTAGGAGGACGAAACTTGGGCATCCAAGTTTGAGTGGTGTATTGCTTATTACTTGTAAGTATCATGAAAATCGGATGAAAAAATATATGTTGAGATTTCAGGAGATGGTAGTTTTTTGGAAGCTTAACAACGCCTTTCATTGAAAGTGTTATTAGCTAGTCTCTGCTTAAGGCTACATCAAGAGGAAACAAACCTTTGGGATAGAACGTAGAACTACTGTATTGAGTCAAGTTTCAAGAAGCTAGCACAAACCGTGTTTGATTAAGAGTTCTAACTGCATCTCTCAATATAGGAGAAAACAGAGTGAAACCTAAAAATTCAAACTGTTACTGTAAACGAATGCTTCAAGGTAGGAGAACGAAACTTGAGCATCCAAGTGGGATTGGTGTACTGATCATTACTTGAGAGTATCATGAAGATTGGATGAGAAAATATATGTTGAGATTTCAGGACACTCTAGTTTTTGGAAGTTTGGCAACCCCTTTCAATATAAGTGTTATTCGCCAGTCCCTGCATTAGGCTACATCAAGAGGAAACAAAACTTAGAGAAAGAACGTAGAACTACTGTATTGGTTCAAGATTCAAGAAGCTAGCAGAAACCGTGATTGATTTAGAGTTCGAACTGCATCTGTCAGTATAGGAGAAAACAGAGTGAAACCTAAAAATTCAAACTGTTACTGCAAACGAATGCTTCAACCTAGGAGAACAAAACTTGGCATCCAAGTTTAATTGGTGTACTGCTCATTACTTGAAAGTATCAAGAAGGTCGAAGAAAAAATATATGTTGAGATTACAGGAGACTGTAGTTTTGTGGCAACCTAACAACGCCTTTCATTGAATGAGTTATTCACCAGTCTTTGCTTAAGGCTACATCAAGAGGAAACAAACCTTAGAGATAGAACGTAGAACTACTGTATTGTGACAAGTTTCAAAAAGCTAGCACAAACCGTGTTGATTTAGAGTTCGAACTGCATCTGTCAATATAGGAGAAAACAGAGTGAAACCTAAAAATTCAAACTGTTACTGCAAACGAATGCTTCAACCTAGGAGAATGAAACTTGGGCATCCAAGTTTGATTGGTGTACTGCTCATTACTTGAAAGTATCATGAAGGTCGGAAGAAAAAATATATGTTGTGATTTCAGGAGACTGTAGTTTTTTGGCAGCCTAACAACGCCTTTCATTGAATGAGTTATTCTCCAGTCTCTGCTTAAGGCTACATCAAGAGGAAACAAACCTTTGGGATAGAACGTAGAACTACTGTATTGAGTCAAGTTTCAAGAAGCTAGCACAAACCGTGTTTGATTAAGAGTTCTAACTGCATTTCCCAATATAGGAGAAAACAGAGTGAAACCTAAAAATTCAAACTGTTCCTGCAAACGAATGCTTCAATCTAGGAGAACTAAACTTGGGCATCCAAGTGGGATTGGTGTACTGATCATTACGTGAATGTATCCTGAAGACTGGATGAAAAATATATGTTGAGATTTCAGGAGACTCTAGTTTTTGGAAGTTTGGGAACCCCTTTTCAAAATAAGTGTTATACGCGAGTCCCTGCTTTAGGCTACATCAAGAGGAAGCAAACCTTAGAGATAGAACGTAGAACTACTTTATTTTGTCAAATTTCAAAAGCTAGCACAAACATGTTTGATTTAGAGTTTGAACTATATTTGTCAATATAGGAGAAAACAGAGTGAAACCTAAAAATTCAAACTGTTACTGTAAACGAATGCTTCAAGGTAGGAGACCGAAACTTGAGCGTCCAAGTGGGATTGGTGTACTGATCATTACTTGAGAGTATCATGAAGATTGGATGAAAAAATATATGTTGAGATTTCAGGAGACTCTAGATTTTGGAAGTTTGGCAACCCCTTTCAATATAAGTGTTATTCGCCAGTCCCTGCATTAGGCTACATCAAGAGGAAACAAACCTTAGAGATAGAACGTAGAACTACTGTATTGTGTCAAGTTTCAAGAAGCTAGCAGAAACCGTGTTTGATTTAGAGTTCGAACTGCAACTGTCAATATAGGAGAAAACAGAGTGAAACCTAAAAATTCAAACTGTTACTGCAAACGAATGCTTCAAACTCGGAGAACAAAACTTGGGCATCCAAGTTTGATTGGTGTACTGCTCATTACTTGAAAGTATCAAGAAGGTCGGGAAGGAAAAATATATGTTGAGATTACAGGAGACGGTAGTTTTGTGGCAACCTAACAACGCTTTCATTGAATGAGTTATTCACCAGTTTTGCTTAAGGCTACATCAAGAGGAAACAAACCTTAGAGATAGAACGTAGAACTACTGTACTGTGACAAGTTTCAAGAAGCTAGCACAAACCGTGTTGATTTAGAGTTCGAACTGCATCTGTCAATATAGGAGAAAACAGAGTGAAACCTAAAAATTCAAACTGTTACTGCAAACGAATGCTTCAGCCTAAAAGAACGAAACTAGGGCATCCAAGTTTGATTGGTGTACTGCTCATTACTTGAAAGTATCATGAAGATCGAAGAAAAATATATGTTGAGATTACAGGAGACGGTAGTTTTGTGGCAACCTAACAACGCCTTTCATTGAATGAGTTATTGACCAGTCTTTGCTTAAGGCTACATCAAGAGGAAACAAATCTTAGAGATAGAACGTAGAACTACTGTATTGTGTCAAGTTTCAAGAAGCTAGCACAAACAGTGTTGATTTAGAGTTCGAACTGCATCTGTCAATATAGGAGAAAACAGAGTGAAACCTAAAAATTCAAACTGTTCCTGGAAATGAATGCTTCACTCTAGGAGACTTAACTTGGGCATCCAAGTGGGATTGGTGTACTGATCATTACGTGAATGTATCCTGAAGATTGGATGAAAAAATATACGTTGAGATTTCAGGAGACTCTAGTGTTTGGAAGTTTGGCAACCCCTTTCCATTTAAGTGTTATTCGCAGTCCCTGCATTAGGCTACATCAAGAGGAAACAAAACTTAGAGATAGAACGTAGAACTACTGTATTGTGTCAAGTTTCAAAGAAGCTAGCACAAACGGTGGGTTGATTCAGAGTTCGAACTGCATCGTTCAATATAGGAGAAAACAGAGTGAAACCTAAAAATTCAAACAGTTCCTGCAAACGAATGCTTCAATCTAGGAGAACTAAACTTGGGCATCCAAGTGGGATTGGTGTACTGATCATTAAGTGAGTGTATCCTGAAGATTGGATGAAAAAATATATGTTGAGATTTCAGGAGTCTCTAGTTTTTGGAAGTTTGGTAACCCCTTTCAATATAAGTTATTATTCGCCAGTCCCTGCTTTAGGCTACAACAAGAGGAAGCAAACCTTAGAGATAGAACGTAGAACTACTGTATTGTGACAAGTTTCAAGAAGCTAGCACAAACGGTGGTTGATTCAGAGTTCGAACTGCATCTGTCAATATAGGAGAAAACAGAGTGAAACCTAAAAATTCAAACTGTTATTGCAAACGAATGCTTCAACCTAGAAGAAAGAAACTAGGGCATCCAAGTTTGATTGGTGTACTGCTCATTACTTGAAAGTATCATGAAGGTCGGAAGAAAAATATATGTTGAGATTACAGGAGACTGTAGTTTTGTGGCAACCTAACAACGCATTTCATTGAATGAGTTATTCGCCAGTCTTTGCTTAAGGCTACATCAAGAGGAAACAAACCTTAGAAAAAGAACGTAGAACTACTGTATTGTGTCAAGATTCAAGAATCTAGCACAAAACCATGTTGATTTAGAGTTCGAACTGCATCTGTCAATATTGGAGAAAACAGAGTGAAACCTAAAAATTCAAACTGTTCCTGCAAACGAATGCTTCAATCTAGGAGAACTAAACTTGGGCATCCAAGTGGGATTGGTGTACTGATCATTACGTGAATGTATCATGAAGGTCGGAAGAAAAAATATATGTTGTGATTTCAGGAGACTGTAGTTTTTTGGCAGCCTAACAACGCCTTTCATTGAATGAGTTATTCTCCAGTCTCTGCTTAAGGCTACATCAAGACGAAACAAACCTTAGAGATAGAACGTAGAACTACTGTATTGTGTCAAGTATCAAGAAGCTAGCACAAACTGTGTTTGATTTAAAGTTCGAACTGCATCTGTCAATATTGGAGAAAACAGAGTGAAACCTAAAAATTCAAACTGTTCCTGCAAAAGAATGCTTCAACCTAGGAGGACGAAACTTGGGCATCCAAGTTTGAGTGGTGTACTGCTTATTACTTGTAAGTATCATGAAGGTCGGATGAAAAAATATATGTTGAGATTTCAGGAGATGGTAGTTTTTTGGAAGCTTAACAACGCCTTTCATTGAAAGTGTTATTCGCTAGTCTCTGCTTAAGGCTACATCAAGAGGAAACAAACCTTTGGGATAGAACGTAGAACTACTGTATTGAGTCAAGTTTCAAGAAGATAGCACAAACCGTGTTTGATTAAGAGTTCTAACTGCATCTCTCAATATAGGAGAAAACAGAGTGAAACCTAAAAATTCAAACTGTTACTGTAAACGAATGCTTCAAGGTAGGAGAACGAAACTTGAGCATCCAAGTGGGATTGGTGTACTGATCATTACTTGAGAGTATCATGAAGACTGGATGAGAAAATATATGTTGAGATTTCAGGACACTCTAGTTTTTGGAAGTTTATCAACCCCTTTCAATATAAGCGTTATTCGCCAGTCCCTGCATTAGGCTACATCAAGAGGAAACAAAACTTAGAGAAAGAACGTAGAACTACTGTATTGGTTCAAGATTCAAGAAGCTAGCAGAAACCGTGTTTGATTTAGAGTTCGAACTGCATCTGTCAATATAGGAGAAAACAGAGTGAAACCTAAAATTTCAAACTGTTACTGCAAACGAATGCTTCAACCTAGGAGAACAAAACTTGGGCATCCAAGTTTGATTGGTGTACTGCTCATTACTTGAAAGTATCAAGAAGGTCGAAGAAAAAATATATGTTGAGATTACAGGAGACTGTAGATTTGTGGCAACCTAACAACGCCTTTCATTGAATGAGTTATTCACCAGTCTTTGCTTAAGGCTACATCAAGAGGAAACAAACCTTAGAGATAGAACGTAGAACTACTGTATTGTGACAAGTTTCAAAAAGCTAGCACAAACCGTGTTGATTTAGAGTTCGAACTGCATCTGTCAATATAGGAGAAAACAGAGTGAAACCTAAAAATTCAAACTGTTACTGCAAACGAATGCTTCAACCTAGAAGAACGAAACTAGGGCATCCAAGTTTGATTGGTGTACTGCTCATTACTTGAAAGTATCATGAAGATCGGAAGAAAAAATATATGTTGAGATTATAGGAGACTGTAGTTTATTGGCAACCTAACAATGCCTTTCATTGAATGAGTTATTCACCAGTCTTTGCTTAAGGCTACGTCAAGAGGAAACAAACCTTAGAGATAGAACGTAGAACTATTGTATTGTGTCAAGTTTCAAGAAGCTAGCACAAACTGTGTTGATTTAGAGTTCGAACTGCCTCTGTCAATATAGGAGAAAACAGAGTGAAACCTAAAAATTCAAACTGTTCCTGGAAATGAATGCTTCACTCTAGGAGAACTAAACTTGGGCATCCAAGTGGGATTGGTGTACTGATCATTACGTGAATGTATCCTGAAGATTGGATGAAAAAATATACGTTGAGATTTCAGGAGACTCTAGTGTTTGGAAGTTTGGCAACCCCTTTCCATATAAGTATTATTCGCACTCCCTGCATTAGGCTACATCAAGAGGGAACAAAACTTAGAGATAGAACGTAGAACTACTGTATTTTGTCAAGTTTCAAGAAGCTAGCACAAACGGTGGTTGATTCAAAGTTCGAACTGCATCTGTCAATATAGGAGAAAACAGAGTGAAACCTAAAAATTCAAACTGTTACTGCAAACGAATGCTTCAAAATAGAAGAACAAAACTAGGGCATCCAAGTTTGATTGGTGTACTGCTCATTACTTGAAAGTATCATGAAGGTCGGAAGAAAAAATATATGTTGAGATTTCAGGAGACTGTAGTTTTTTGGCAGCCTAACAACGCCTTTCATTGAATGAGTTATTCTCCAGTCTCTGCTTAAGGCTACATCAAGACGAAACAAACCTTAGAGATAGAACGTAGAACTACTGTATTGTGTCAAGTTTCAAGAAGCTAGCACAAACTGTGTTTGATTTAGAGTTAGAACTGCATCTGTCAATATTGGAGAAAACAGAGTGAAACCTAAAAATTCAAACTGTTCCTGCAAAAGAATGCTTCAACCTAGGAGGACGAAACTTGGGCATCCAAGTTTGAGTGGTGTACTGCTTATTCCTTGTAAGTATCATGAAGGTCGGATGAAAAAATATATGTTGAGATTTCAGGAGATGGCAGTTTTTTGGAAGCTTAACAATGCCTTTCATTGAAAGTGTTATTCGCTAGTCTCTGCTTAAGGCTACATCAAGAGGAAACAAACCTTTGGGATAGAACGTAGAACTACTGTATTGAGTCAAGTTTCAAGAAGATAGCACAAACCGTGTTTGATTAAGAGTTCTAACTGCATCTCTCAATATAGGAGAAAACAGAGTGAAACCTAAAAATTCAAACTGTTACTGTAAACGAATGCTTCAAGGTAGGAGAACGAAACTTGAGCATCCAAGTGGGATTGGTGTACTGATCATTACTTGAGAGTATCATGAAGATTGGATGAGAAAATATATGTTGAGATTTCAGGACACTCTAGTTTTTGGTAGTTTGGCAACCCCTTTCAATATAAGTGTTATTCGCCAGTCCCTGCATTAGGCTACATCAAGAGGAAACAAAACTTAGAGAAAGAACGTAGAACTACTGTATTGGTTCAAGATTCAAGAAGCTAGCAGAAACCGTGTTTGATTTAGAGTTCGAACTGCATCTGTCAATATAAGAGAAAACAGAGTGAAACCTAAAAATTCAAACTGTTACTGCAAACGAATGCTTCAACCTAGGAGAACAAAACTTGGGCATCCAAGTTTGATTGGTGTACTGCTCATTACTTGAAAGTATCAAGAAGGTCGACGAAAAAATATATGTTGAGATTACAGGAGACTGTAGTTTTGTGGCAACCTAACAACGCCTTTCATTGAATGAGTTATTCACCAGTCTTTGCTTAAGGCTACATCAAGAGGAAACAAACCTTAGAGATAGAACGTAGAACTACTCTATTGTGACAAGTTTCAAAAAGCTAGCACAAACCGTGTTGATTTAGAGTTCGAACTGCGTCTGTCAATATAGGAGAAAACAGAGTGAAACCTAAAATTCAAACTGTTACTGTAAACGAATGCTTAAAGGTAGGAGAACGAAACTTGAGCATCCAAGTGGGATTGGTGTACTGATCATTACTTGAGAGTATCATGAAGATTGGATGAAAAAATATATGTTGAGATTTCAGGACACTCTAGTTTTTGGAAGTTTGGCAACCCCTTTCAATATAAGTGTTATTCGCCAGTCCCTGCATTAGGCTACATCAAGAGGAAACAAAACTTAGAGAAAGAACGTAGAACTACTGTATTGGTTCAAGATTCTAGAAGCTAGCAGAAACCGTGTTTGATTTAGAGTTCGAACTGCATCTGTCAGTATAGGAGAAAACAGAGAGAAACCTAAAAATTCAAACTGTTACAGCAAACGAATGCTTCAACCTAGGACAACAAAACTTGGGCATCCAAGTTTGATTGGTGTACTGCTCATTACTTGAAAGTATCATGAAGATCGGAAGAAAAAATATATGTTGAGATTACAGGAGACTGTAGTTTTGTGGCAACCTAACAACGCCTTTCATTGAATGAGTTATTCACCAGTCTTTGCTTAAGGCTACATCAAGAGGAAACAAACCTTAGAGATAGAACGTAGAACTACTGTATTGTGACAAGTTTCAAAAAGCTAGTACAAACCGTGTTGATTTAGAGTTCGAACTGCATCTGTCAATATAGGAGAAAACAGAGTGAAACCTAAAAATTCAAACTGTTACTGCAAACGAATGCTTCAACCTAGAAGAACAAAACTAGGGCATCCAAGTTTGATTGGTGTACTGCTCATTACTTGAAAGTATCATGAAGATCGGAAGAAAAAATATATGTTGAGATTACAGGAGACTATAGTTTTTTGGCAACCTAACAACGCATTTCATTGAATGAGTGATTCTCCAGTCGTTGCTTAAGGCTACATCAAGACGAAAAAAACCTTAGAGATAGAACGTAGAACTACTGTATTGTGTCAAGTTTCAAGAAGCTAGCACAAACCGTGTTGATTTAGAGTTCGAACTGCATCTGTCAATATAGGAGAAAACAGAGTGAAACCTAAAAATTCAAACTGTTCCTGGAAACGAATGCTTCACTCTAGGAGAACTAAACTTGGGCATCCAAGTGGGATTGGTGTACTGATCATAACGTGAATGTATCCTGAAGATTGGATGAAAAAACATATGTTGAGATTTCAGGAGACTCTAGAGTTTGGAAGTTTGCCAACCCCTTTCCATGTAAGTATTATTCACACTCCCTGCATTAGGCTACATCAAGAGGAAACAAAACTTAGAGATATAACGTAGAACTACTGTATTGTGTCAAGTTTCAAGAAGCTAGCACAAACGGTGGTTGATTCAGAGTTCGAACTGCATCTGTCAATATAGGAGAAAACAGAGTGAAACCTAAAAATTCAAACTGTTCCTGCAAACGAATGCTTCAATCTTGGAGAACTAAACTTGGGCATCCAAGTGGGATTGTTGTACTGATCATTACGTGAATGTATCCTGAAGATTGTATGAAAAAATATATGTTGAGATTTCAGGAGTCTCTAGTTTTTGGAAGTTTGGCAACCCCTTTCAATATAAGTTATTATTCGCCAGTCCCTGCTTTAGGCTACAACAAGAGGAAGCAAACCTTAGAGATAGAATGTAGAACTACTGTATTGTGTCAAGTTTCAAGAAGCTAGCACAAACCGTGTTGATTTAGAGTTCGAACTGCATCTGTCAATATAGGAGAAAACAGAGTGAAACCTAAAAATTCAAACTGTTCCTGGAAACGAATGCTTCAATCTAGGAGAACTAAACTTGGGCATTCAAGTGGGATTGGTGTACTGATCATTACGTGAATGTATCATGAGAATTGGATGAAAAAATATATGTTGAGATTTCAGGAGAGTCTAGTTTTTGGAAGTTTGGCAACCCCTTTCAGTATAAGTGTTATACGCCAGTCCCTGCTTTAGGCTACATCAAGAGGAAGCAAACCTTAGAGATAGAACGTAGAACTACTGTATTGTGTCAAGTTTCAAGAAGCTAGCACAAACCGTGTTGATTTAGAGTTCGAACTGCATCTGTCAATATAGGAGAAAACAGAGTGAAACCTAAAAATTCAAACTGTTATTGCAAACGAATGCTTCAACCTAGAAGAACGAAACTAGGGCATCCAAGTTTGATTGGTGTACTGATCATTACTTGAAAGTATCATGAAGATTGGATGAAAAAATATATGTTGAGATTTCAGGAGACTCTAGTTTTTGGAAGTTTGGCAACCCATTTCAATATAAGTTTTATTCGCCAGTCCCTGCTTTAGGCTACATCAAGAGGAAACAAACTTTAGATATAGAACGTAGAACTACTGTACTGTGTCAAGTTTCAAGAAACTAGCACAAACCGTGTTGATTTAGAGTTCGAACTGCATCTGTCAATATAGGAGAAAACAGAGTGAAACCTAAAAATTCAAACTGTTATTGCAAACGAATGCTTCAACCTAGAAGAACGAAACTAGGGCATCCAAGTTTGATTGGTGTACTGATCATTACTTGAAAGTATCATGAAGATTGGATGAAAAAATATATGTTGAGATTTCAGGAGACTCTAGTTTTTGGAAGTTTGGGAACCCCTTTCAAAATAAGTGTTATACGCGAGTCCCTGCTTTAGGCTACATCCAGAGGAAGCAAACCTTAGAGATAGAACGTAGAACTACTTTATTTTGTCAAATTTCAAAAGCTAGCACAAACCATGTTTGATTTAGAGTTTGAACTATATTTGTCAATATAGGAGAAAACAGAGTGAAACCTAAAAATTCAAACTGTTACTGTAAACGAATGCTTCAAGGTAGGAGACCGAAACTTGAGCGTCCAAGTGGGATTGGTGTACTGATCATTACTTGAGAGTATCATGAAGATTGGATGAAAAAATATATGTTGAGATTTCAGGAGACTCTAGATTTTGGAAGTTTGGCAACCCCTTTCAATATAAGTGTTATTCGCCAGTCCCTGCATCAGGCTACATCAAGAGGAAACAAACCTTAGAGATAGAACGTAGAACTACTGTATTGTGTCAAGTTTCAAGAAGCTAGCAGAAACCGTGTTTGATTTAGAGTTCGAACTGCAACTGTCAATATAGGAGAAAACAGAGTGAAACCTAAAAATTCAAACTATTACTGCAAACGAATGCTTCAAACTCGGAGAACAAACTTGGGCATCCAAGTTTGATTGGTGTACTGCTCATTACTTGAAAGTATCAAGAAGGTCGGAAGGAAAAATATATGTTGAGATTACAGGAGACTCTAGTTTTGTGGCAACCTAACAACGCCTTTCATTGAATGATTATACGCCAGTCTTTGCTTAAGGCTACATCAAGAGGAAGCAAACCTTAGAGATAGAACGAAGAACTACTGTATTGTGTCAAGTTTCAAGAAGCTAGCACAAACCGTGTTGATTTAGAGTTCGAACTGCATCTGTCAATATAGGAGAAAACAGAGTGAAACCTAAAAATTCAAACTGTTCTGCAAACGAATGCTTCAATCTAGGAGAACTAAACTTGGGCATCCAAGTGGGATTGGTGTACTGATCATTACGTGAATGTATCCTGAAGATTGGATGAAAAAATATATGTTGAGATTTCAGGAGACTCTAGTTTTTGGAAGTTTGGCAACCCCTTTCAATATAAGTGTTTTTCTCCAGTCCCTGCATTAGGCGACATCAAGAGGAAACAAACCTTAGAGATAGAACGTAGAACTACTGTATTGTGTCAAGTTTCAAGAAGCTAGCACAAACCGTGTTGATTTAGAGATCGAACTGCATCTGTCAATATAAAATAAAACAGAGTGAAACCTAAATTTCAAACTGTTACTGGAAACGAATGCTTCAACCTAGAGGAACGAAACTGGGGCATCCAAGTTTGATTGGTGTACTGCTCATTACTTGAAAGTATCATGAAGGTTGGAAGAAAAAATATATGTTGAGATTACAGGAGACTGTAGTTTTTTGGCAACCTCACAACGCCTTTCATTGAATGAGTTATTCGCCAGTCTTTGCTTAAGGCTACATCAAGAGGAAACAAAACTTAGAGATAGAATGTAGAACTACTGTATTGTGTCAAGTTTTAAGAAGCTAGCACAAACCGTGTTTGATTTAGAGTTCGAAATGCATCTGTCAATATAGGAGAAAACAGAGTGAAACCTTAAAATTCAAACTGTTCCTGCAAACGAATGCTTCTACCTAGGAGAACTAAACTTGGGCATCCAAGAGGGATTGGTGTACTGATCATTACGTGAATGTATCCTGAAGATTGGATGAAAAAATATATGTTGAGATTTCAGGAGACTCTAGTTTTTGGAAGTTTGGCAACCCCTTTCAATATAAGTGTTATTCGCCAGTCCCTGCATTAGGCTACATCAAGAGGAAACAAACCTTAGAGATAGAACGTAGAACTACTGTATTGTGTCAAGTTTCAAGAAGCTAGCACAAACCGTGTTGATTTAGAGATCGAACTGCATCTGTCAATATAAAATAAAACAGAGTGAAACCTAAATTTCAAACTGTTACTGCAAACGAATGCTTCAACCTAGAAGAACGAAACTAGGGCATCCAAGTTTGATTGGTGTACTGCTCATTACTTCAAAGTATCATGAAGGTCGGAAGAAAAAATATTTTTTGAGATTACAGGAGACTGTAGTTTTTTGGCAACCTAACAACGCCTTTCACTGAATGAGTTATTCACCAGTATTTGCTTAAGGCTACATCAAGAGGAAGCAAACCTTAGAGATAGAACGTAGAACTAATGTATTGTGTCAAGTTTCAAGAAGCTAGCACAAACCGTGTTGATTTAGAGTTCGAACTGCATCTGTCAATATAGGAGAAAACAGAGTGAAACCTAAAAATACAAACTGTTCCTGCAAACGAATGCTTCAACCTAGGAGAACGAAACTTGGGCATCCAAGTTTGAGTGGTGTACTGCTTATTACTTGAAAGTATCATGAAGGTCGGGTGAAAAAATGTATGTTGAGATTTCAGGAGATGGTAGTTTTTTGGAAGCTGAACAATGCCTTTCATTGAAAGTGTTATTCGCCAGTCTCTGCTTAAGGCTACATCAAGAGGAAACAAACCTTTGGGATAGAGATTAGAACTACTTTATTGTGTCAAGTTTCAAGAGCTAGCACAAACCGTGTTTGATTTAGAGTTCTAACTGCATCTGTCAATATAGGAGAAAACAGAGTGAAACCTAAAAATTCAAACTGTTCCTGCAAATGAATGCTTCAATATAGGAGAACTAAACTTGGGCATCCAAGTGGGATTGGTGTACTGATCATTACGTGAAGGTATCCTGAAGATTGGATGAAAAAATATATGTTGAGATTTCAGGAGATGATAGTTTTTTGTAAGCTTAACAACGCCTTTCATTGAAAGTGTTATTCGCCAGTCTCTGCTTAAGGCTATATCAAGAGGAAGCAAACCTTAGAGATAGAACATAGAACTACTTTATTTTGTCAAGTTTCAAAAGTTACCACAAACCTTGTTTGATTTCGAGTTTGAACTATATTTGTCAATATAGGAGAAAACAGAGTGAAAACCTAAAAATTCAAACTGTTACTGCAAACGAATGCTTCAACTAGGAGAACAAAACTTGGGCATTCAAGTTTGACTGGTGTACTGCTCATTACTTGAAAGTATCATGAAGGTCGGAAGAAAAAATATATGTTGTGATTTCAGGAGATTGTAGTTTTTTGGCAGCCTAACAACGCCTTTCACTGAATGAGTTATTCACCAGTATTTTGCTTAAGGCTACATCAAGAGGAAGCAAACCTTAGAGATAGAACGTAGAACTAATGTATTGTATCAAGTTTCAAGAAGCTAGCACAAACCGTGTTGATTTAGAGTTCGAACTGCATCTGTCAATATTGGAGAAAACAGAGTGAAACCTAAAATTTCAAACTGTTCCTGGAAACGAATGATTCTATCTAGGAGAACTAAACTTGGGCATCCAAGTGGGATTGGTGTACTGATCATTACGTGAATGTATCATGAAGATTGGAAGAAAAAATATATGTTGAGATTTCAAGAGACTCTAGTGTTTGGAAGTTTGGCAAACCCCTTTCCATATAAGTGTTATTCGCAGTCAATGTATTAGGCTACATCAAGAGGAAACAAAACGTAGAGATAGAACGTAGAACTACTGTATTGTGTCAAGTTTCAAGAAGCTAGCACAAACTGTGTTTGATTTAGTGTTCGAACTGCATCTGTCAATATAGGAGAAAACAGAGTGAAACCTAAAAATTCAAACTGTTACTGCAAACGAATGCTTCAACCTAGGAGAACGAATCTTGGGCATCCAAGTTTGATTGGTGTACTGCTCATTACATGAAAGTATCATGAAGGTCGGAAGAAAAAATATATGTTGTGATTTCAGGAGATTGTAGTTTTTTGGCACCTAACAACGCCTTTCATTGAATGAGTTATTCTCCAGTCTCTGCTTAAGGCTACATCAAGAAGAAACAAACCTTAGAGATAGAATGTAGAACTACTGTATTGTGTCAAGTTTTAAGAAGCTAGCACAAACCGTGTTTGATTTAGAGTTCGAAATGCATCTGTCAATATAGGAGAAAACAGAGTGAAACCTAAAAATTCAAACTGTTCCTGCAAACGAATGCTTCTACCTAGGAGAACGAAACTTGGGCATCCAAGTTTGAGTGGTGTACTGCTTATTACTTGAAAGTATCATGAAGGTCGGATGAAAAAATATATGTTGTGATTTCAGGAGATGCTAGTTTTTTGGAAGCTTAACAACGCCTTTCATTGAAAGTGTTATTCGCCACTCTCTGCTTAAGGCTACAACAAGAGGAAACAAACCTTTGGGATAGAACTTAGAACTACTTTATTGTGTCAAGTTTCAAGAAGCTAGCCCAAACCGTGTTTGATTTAGAGTTCTAACTGCATCTGTCAATATAGGAGAAAACAGAGTGAAACCTAAAAATTCAAACTGTTCCTGCAAACGAATGCTTCAATCCAGGAGAACTAAACTTGGGCATCCAACTGGGATTGGTGTACTGATCATTACGTGAATGTATCCTGAAGATTGGATGAAAAAATATATGTTGAGATTTCATGAGATGGTAGTTTTTTGGAAGCTTAACAACGCCTTTCATTGAAAGTGTTATTCGCCAGTCTCTGCTTAAGGCTACATCAAGAGGAAGCAAACCTTAGAGACAGAACGTAGAACTACTTTAATTTGTCACGTTTCATGAAGATAGCACAAACCTTGTTTGATTAAGATTTTGAACTATATTTGTCAATATAGGAGAAAACAGAGTAAAACCTTATATTTCAAACTGTTACTGCAAAGGAATACTTCAAGGTAGGAGAACGATGCTTGAGCATCCAAGTGGGATTGGTGTACTGATCATTACGTGAATGTATCATGAAGATTGGATGAAAAAATATATGTTGAGATTTCAGGAGACTCTAGTTTTTGGAAGTTTGGCAACACCTTTCAATGTAAGTGTTATTCGCCAGTCCCTGCATTAGGCTACATCAAGAGGAAAAAACCTTAGAGATAGAAGGTAGAACTACTGTATTGTGTCAAGTTTCAAGAAGCTAGCAGAAACCGTGTTTGATTTAGAGTTCGAACTGCATCTGTCAATATAGGAGAAAACAGAGTGAAACCTAAAAATTCAAACTGTTACTGCAAACGAATGCTTCAAACTAGAAGAACGAAACTAGGGCATCCAAGTTTGATTGGTGTACTGCTCATTACTTGAAAGTATCATGAAGGTCGGAAGAAAAAATATATGTTGAGATTACAGGAGACTGTAGTTTTTTGGCAACCTAACAACGCCTTTCATTGAATGAGTTATTCGCCAGTCTTTGCTTAAGGCTACATCAAGAGGAAACAAACCTTAGAGATATAACGTAGAACTACTGTATTGTGTCAAGTTTCAAGAAGCTGGCACAAACCGAGTTGATTTAGAGTTCGAACTGCATCTGTCAATATAGGAGAAAACAGAGTGAAACGTAAAAATTCAAACTGTTTCTGCAAACGAATGCTTCAATCTAGGAGAACAAAACTTGGCCATCCAAGTTTGATTGGTGTACTGCTTATTACTTGAAAGTATCATGAAGGTCGGATGAAAAAATGTATGTTGAGATATCAGGAGATGGTTGTTTTTTGGAAGCTTAACAACGCCTTTCATTGAAAGTGTTATTCTCCAGTTTCTGCTTAAGGCTACATCAAGAGGAAACAAACCTTAGGGATAGAACGTAGAACTACTTTATTTTGTCAAGTTTCAAGAAGCTAGCACAATCCGTGTTTGATTTAGAGTTCTAACTGCTCTGTCAATATAGGAGAAAACAGAGTGAAACCTAAAAATTCAAACTGTTCCTGCAAACGAATGATTCAATCTTGGGAACTAAACTTGGACATCCAAGTGGGATTGGTGTACTGATCATCAGGTGAATGTATCATGAAGATTGGATGAAAAAATATATGTTGAGATTTCAGTAGACTCTAGTTTTTGGAAGTTTGGCAACCTCTTTCAATATAAGTGTTATTCGCCAGTCCCTGCTTTAGGCTGCATCAAGAGGAAACAAACCTTAGAGATAGAACGGAGAACTACTTTATTTTGTCAAGTTTCAAGAAGCTAGCACAAACCGTGTTTAATTTAGAGTTTGAACTATATTTGACAATATAGGAGAAAACAGAGTGAAACCTAAAAATTCAAACTGTTACTGCAAACGAATGCTTCAACGTAGGAGAACGAAACTTGAGCATTCAAGTGGGATTGGTGAACTGATCATTACTTGAGAGTATCATGAAGATTGGATGAAAAAATATATGTTGAGATTTCAGGAGACTCTTTTTTTGGAAATTTGGCAACCCCTTTCAATATAAGTGTTATTCGCCAGTCCCTGCATTAGGCTACATCAAGAGGAAACAAACCTTAGAGACAGAACGTAGAACTACTGTATTGTGTCAAGTTTCAAGAAGCTAGCAGAACCCGTGTTTGATTTAGAGTTCTAACTGCATCTGTCAATATAGGAGAAAAACAGAGTGAAACCTAAAAATTCAAACTGTTACTGCAAACGAATGCTTCAACCTAGGAGAACAAAACTTGGGAATCCAATTTTGATTGGTGTACTGATCATTACTTGAAAGTATCATGAAGGTTGGAAGAAAAAATATATGTTGAGATTACAGAAGACTGTAGTTTCTTGGCAACCTAACAACGCCTTTCATTGAATGAGTTATTCACCAGTCTTTGCTTTAGGGTACATCAAGAGGAAACAAACCTTAGAGATAGAACCTGGAAGTACTGTATTGTGTCAAGTTTCAAGAGGCTAGCACAAACCGTGTTGATTTAGAGACGAACTGCATCTGTCAATATAGGAGAAAACAGAGTGAAACCTAAAAATTCAAACTGTTACTGCAAACCAATGCTTCAACCTAGGAGAACGAAACTTGGGCATCCAAGTTTGATTGGTGTACTGCTCATTACTTGAAAGTATCATGGAGGTCGGACTAAAAAATATATGTTGAGATTACAGGAGACTGTAGTTTTTCGGCAACCTAACAACGCCTTTCATTGAATGAGTTATTCACCAATCTTTGCTTAAGGCTACATCAAGAGGAAACAAACCTTAGAGATAGAACGTAGAACTACTGTATTGTGTCAAGTTTCAAGAAGCTAGCACAAACCGTGTTGATTTAGAGTTCGAACTGCATCTGTCAATATAGGAGAAAACAGAGTGAAACCTAAAAATTCAAACTCTTACTGCAAACGAATGCTTCAACCTAGAAGAACGGAACTAGGGCATCCAAGTTTGATTGGTGTACTTCTCATTACTTGAAAGTATCATGAAGGTCGGAAGAAAAAATATATGTTGAGATTACAGCGGACTGTAGTTTTTTGGCAACCTAACAACGCATTTCATTGAATGAGTTATTCGCCAGTCTTTGCTTACGGCTACATCAAGAGGAAACAAACCTTAGAGATAGAACGTAGAACTACTGTATTGTGTCAAGTTTCAAGAAGCTAGCACAAACCGTGTTGATTTAGAGTTTGAACTATATTTGACAATATAGGAGAAAACAGAGTGAAACCTAAAAATTCAAACTGTTCCTGCAAACGAATGCTTCAACCTAGGAGAACGAAACTTGGGAATCCAATTTTGATTGGTGTACTGCTTATTACTTGAAAGTATCATGAAGGTCGGATGAAAATATATATTGAGATTTCAGGAGATGGTAATTTTTTGGAAGCTTCACAATGCCTTTCATTGAAAGTGTTATTCGCCATTCTCTGCTTAAGGCTACATCAAGAGGAAACAATCCTTAGCTATAGAACGTAGAACTACTTTATTGTGTCAAGTTTCAAGAAGCTAGCACAAACCGTGTTTGATTTAGAGTTCTAACTGCATCTGACAATATAGGAGAAAACAAAGTGAAACCTAAAAATTCAAACTGTTCCTGCAAACGAATGCTTCAATCTAGGAGAACAAAACTTGGGCATTCAAGTTTGATTGGTGTACTGCTTATTACTTGAAAGTATCATGAAGGTCGGTTGAAAAAATATATTTTGTGATTTCAGGAGATGGTAGTTTTTTGGAAGCTTAACAACGCCTTTCATTGGAAGTGTTATTCGCCAGTCTCTGCTTAAGGCTACATCAAGAGGAAACAAACCTTAGAGATAGAACGTAGAACTACTGTATTGTGTCAATTTTCAAGAAGCTAGCACAAACCGTGTTTGATTTAGAGTTCGAACTGCATCTGTCAATATAGGAGAAAACAGAGTGTAACCTAAAAATTCAAACTGTTCCTGCAAACGAATGATTCAATCTAGGAGAACTAAACTTGGGCATCCAAGTGGGATTGGTGTACTGATCATTAGGTGAATGTATCATGAAGATTGGATGAAAAAATATAGGTTGAGATTTCAGGAGACTCTAGTTTTTGGAAGTTTGGCAACCTCTTTCAATATAAGTGTTATTCGCCAGTCTTTAGGCTGCATCAAGAGGAAACAAACCTTAGAGATAGCACGGAGAACTACTTTATTTTGTCAAGTTTCAAGAAGCTAGCACAAACCGTGTTTGATTTAGAGTTTGAACTATATTTGACAATATAGGAGAAAACAGAGTGACACCTAAAAATTCAAACTGTTACTACAAACGAATGCTTAAACGTAGGAGAACGAAACTTGAGCATCCAAGTGGGATTGGTGTACTGATCATTAATTGTGAGTATCATGAAGATTGGATGAAAAAATATATGTTGAGATTTCAGGAGACTCTAGTTTTTGGAAGTTTGGCAACCTCTTTCAATATAAGTGTTATTCGCCACTCCCTGCATTAGGCTACATCAAGAGGAAACAAACCTTAGAGACAGAACGTAGAACTACTGTATTGTGTCAAGTTTCAAGAAGCTAGCAGAACCCGTTTTTGATTTAGAGTTCTAAATGCATCTGTCAATATAAGAGAAAAACAGAGTGAAACCTAAAAATTCAAACTGTTACTGCAAACGAATGCTTCAACCTAGGAGAACGAAACTTGGGCATCCAAGTTTGATTGGTGTACTGCTCATAACTTGAAAGTATCATGAAGGTCGTAAGAAAAAATATATGTTGAGATTACAGGAGACTGTAGTTTTTTCTCAACCTAACAACGCCTTTCATTGAATGAGTTATTCACCAGTCTTTGCTTAAGGCTACATCAAGAGGAAACAAACCTTAGAGATAGAACTAGAACTACTGTATTGTGTCAAGTTTCAAGAAGCTAGCACAAACCGTGTTGATTTAGAGTTCGAACTGCATCTTTCAATATAGGAGAAAACAGAGTGAAACCTAAAAATTCAAACTGTTCCTGCAAACGAATGCTTCAACCTAGGAGAATGAAACTTGGGCATCCAAGTTTGACCGGTGTACTGCTTATTACTTGAAAGTATCATGAAGGTTGGAAGAAAAAATATATGTTCAGATATCAGGAGATGGTAGTTTTTTGGAAGCTTAACAATGTCTTTCATTGAAAGTGTTATTCGCCAGTCTCTGCTTAAGGCTACATCAAGAGGAAACAAACCTTAGGGATAGAACGTAGAACTACTGTATTGTGTCAAGTTTCAAGAAGCTAGCACAAACCGTGTTTGATTTAGAGTTCAAACTGCTTCTGTCAATATAGGAGAAAACAGAGTGAAACCTAAAAATTCAAACTGTTCCTGCAAACGAATGATTCAATCTAGGAGAACTACACTTGGGCATCCAAGTGGGATTGGTGTACTGATCATTAGGTGAATGTATCATGAAGATTGGATGAAAAAATATATGTTGAGATTTCAGTAGACTCTAGTTTTTGGATGTTTGGCAACCTCTTTCAATATAAGTGTTATTCGCCAGTCCCTGCTTTAGGCTGCATCAAGAGGAAACAAACCTTAGAGATAGAACGGAGAACTACTTTATTTTGTCAAGTTTCAAGAAGCTAGCACAAACCGTGTTTGATTTAGAGTTTGAACTATATTTGACAATATAGGAGAAAACAGAGTGAAACCTAAAAATTCAAACTGTTACTGCAAACGAATGCTTCAACGTAGGAGAACGAAACTTGAGCATCCAAGTGGGATTGGGGAACTGATCAGTACTTGAGAGTATCATGAAGATTTGATGAAAAAATATATGTTGAGATTTCAGGAGACTCTAGTTTTTGGAATTTGGAAACCCCTTTCAATATAAGTGTTATTCGCCAGTCCCTGCATTAGGCTACATCAAGAGGAAACAAACCTTAGAGACAGAACGTAGAACTACTGTATTGTGTCAAGTTTCAAGAAGCTAGCAGAACCCGTGTTTGATTTAGAGTTCGAACTGCATCTGTCAATATAGGAGAAAACAGAGTGAAACCTAAAAATTCAAACTGTTCCTGCAAACGAATGCTTCAACATAGGAGAACGAAACTTGGGAATCCAATTTTGATTGGTGTACTGCTTATTACTTGAAGGTATCATGAAGGTCGGATGAAAAAATATATATTGAGATTTCAGGAGATGGTAATTTTTTGGAAGCTTAACAATTCCTTTCATTGAAAGTGTTATTCGCCAGTCTCTGCTTAGGGCTACATCAAGAGGAAACAAACCTTAGCTATAGAACGTAGAACTACTTTATTGTGTCAAGTTTCAAGAAGCTAGCACAAACCGTGTTTTGATTTAGAGTTCTAACTGCATCTGACAATATAGGAGAAAACGGAGTGAAACCTAAAAATTCAAACTGTTCCTGCAAACGAATGCTTCAATCTAGGAGAACGAAACTTGGGCATTCAAGTTTGATTGGTGTACTGCTTATTACTTGAAAGTATCATGAAGGTCGGTTGAAAAAATATATGTTGAGATTTCAGGAGATGGTAGTTTTTTGGAAGCTTAACAACGCCTTTCATTGGAAGTGTTATTCGCCAGTCTCTGGTTAAGGCTACATCAAGAGGAAACAAACCTTAGAGATAGAACGTAGAACTACTGTATTGTGTCAAGTTTCAAGAAGCTAGCACAAACTGTGTTTGATTTAGAGTTCGAAATGCATCTGTCAATATAGGAGAAAACAGAGTGAAACCTAAAAATTCAAACTGTTCCTGCAAACGAATGCTTCTACCTAGGAGAACGAAACTTGGGCATCCAAGTTTGAGTGGTGTACTGCTTATTACTTGAAAGTATCATGAAGGTCGGATGAAAAAATATATGTTGTGATTTCAGGAGATGCTAGTTTTTTTGGAAGCTTAACAACGCCTTTCATTGAAAGTGTTATTCGCCACCCTCTGCTTAAGGCTACAACAAGAGGAAACAAACCTTTGGGATAGAACTTAGAACTACTTTATTGTGTCAAGTTTCAAGAAGCTAGCCCAAACCGTGTTTGATTTAGAGTTCTAACTGCATCTGTCAATATAGGAGAAAACAGAGTGAAACCTAAAAATTCAAACTGTTCCTGCAAACGAATGCTTCAATCCAGGAGAACTAAACTTGGGCATCCAACTGGGATTGGTGTACTGATCATTACGTGAATGTATCCTGAAGATTGGATGAAAAAATATATGTTGAGATTTCATGAGATGGTAGTTTTTTGGAAGCTTAACAACGCCTTTCATTGAAAGTGTTATTCGCCAGTCTCTGCTTAAGGCTACATCAAGAGGAAGCAAACCTTAGAGACAGAACGTAGAACTACTTTAATTTGTCACGTTTCATGAAGATAGCACAAACCTTGTTTGATTAAGATTTTGAACTATATTTGTCAATATAGGAGAAAACAGAGTGAAACCTTATATTTCAAACTGTTACTGCAAAGGAATACTTCAAGGTAGGAGAACGATGCTTGAGCATCCAAGTGGGATTGGTGTACTGATCATTACGTGAATGTATCATGAAGATTGGATGAAAAAATATATGTTGAGATTTCAGGAGACTCTAGTTTTTGGAAGTTTGGCAACACCTTTCAATGTAAGTGTTATTCGCCAGTCCCTGCATTAGGCTACATCAAGAGGAAAAAACCTTAGAGATAGAAGGTAGAACTACTGTATTGTGTCAAGTTTCAAGAAGCTAGCAGAAACCGTGTTTGATTTAGAGTTCGAACTGCATCTGTCAATATAGGAGAAAACAGAGTGAAACCTAAAAATTCAAACTGTTACTGCAAACGAATGCTTCAAACTAGAAGAACGAAACTAGGGCATCCAAGTTTGATTGGTGTACTGCTCATTACTTGAAAGTATCATGAAGGTCGGAAGAAAAAATATATGTTGAGATTACAGGAGACTGTAGTTTTTTGGCAACCTAACAACGCCTTTCATTGAATGAGTTATTCGCCAGTCTTTGCTTAAGGCTACATCAAGAGGAAACAAACCTTAGAGATATAACGTAGAACTACTGTGTTGTGTCAAGTTTCAAGAAGCTGGCACAAACCGAGTTGATTTAGAGTTCGAACTGCATCTGTCAATATAGGAGAAAACAGAGTGAAACCTAAAAATTCAAACTGTTTCTGCAAACGAATGCTTCAACCTAGGAGAACAAAACTTGGCCATCCAAGTTTGATTGGTGTACTGCTTATTACTTGAAAGTATCATGAAGGTCGGATGAAAAAATGTATGTTGAGATATCAGGAGATGGTTGTTTTTTGGAAGCTTAACAACGCCTTTCATTGAAAGTGTTATTCTCCAGTTTCTGCTTAAGGCTACATCAAGAGGAAACAAACCTTAGGGATAGAACGTAGAACTACTTTATTTTGTCAAGTTTCAAGAAGCTAGCACAATCCGTGTTTGATTTAGAGTTCTAACTGCTCTGTCAATATAGGAGAAAACAGAGTGAAACCTAAAAATTCAAACTGTTCCTGCAAACGAATGAT
Organism: Callospermophilus lateralis; assembly: GCF_048772815.1. Taxonomy (NCBI): domain Eukaryota; kingdom Metazoa; phylum Chordata; class Mammalia; order Rodentia; family Sciuridae; genus Callospermophilus; species Callospermophilus lateralis. Next base: position 59,383 of record NW_027516350.1, read on the forward strand.
TCAATCTTGGGAACTAAACTTGGACATCCAAGTGGGATTGGTGTACTGATCATCAGGTGAATGTATCATGAAGATTGGATGAAAAATATATGTTGAGATTTCAGTAGACTCTAGTTTTTGGAAGTTTGGCAACCTCTTTCAATATAAGTGTTATTCGCCAGTCCCTGCTTTAGGCTGCATCAAGAGGAAACAAACCTTAGAGATAGAACGGAGAACTACTTTATTTTGTCAAGTTTCAAGAAGCTAGCACAAACCGTGTTTAATTTAGAGTTTGAACTATATTTGACAATATAGGAGAAAACAGAGTGAAACCTAAAAATTCAAACTGTTACTGCAAACGAATGCTTCAACGTAGGAGAACGAAACTTGAGCATTCAAGTGGGATTGGTGAACTGATCATTACTTGAGAGTATCATGAAGATTGGATGAAAAAATATATGTTGAGATTTCAGGAGACTCTTTTTTTGGAAATTTGGCAACCCCTTTCAATATAAGTGTTATTCGCCAGTCCCTGCATTAGGCTACATCAAGAGGAAACAAACCTTAGAGACAGAACGTAGAACTACTGTATTGTGTCAAGTTTCAAGAAGCTAGCAGAACCCGTGTTTGATTTAGAGTTCTAACTGCATCTGTCAATATAGGAGAAAAACAGAGTGAAACCTAAAAATTCAAACTGTTACTGCAAACGAATGCTTCAACCTAGGAGAACAAAACTTGGGAATCCAATTTTGATTGGTGTACTGCTCATTACTTGAAAGTATCATGAAGGTTGGAAGAAAAAATATATGTTGAGATTACAGAAGACTGTAGTTTCTTGGCAACCTAACAACGCCTTTCATTGAATGAGTTATTCACCAGTCTTTGCTTTAGGGTACATCAAGAGGAAACAAACCTTAGAGATAGAACCTGGAAGTACTGTATTGTGTCAAGTTTCAAGAGGCTAGCACAAACCGTGTTGATTTAGAGACGAACTGCATCTGTCAATATAGGAGAAAACAGAGTGAAACCTAAAAATTCAAACTGTTACTGCAAACCAATGCTTCAACCTAGGAGAACGAAACTTGGGCATCCAAGTTTGATTGGTGTACTGCTCATTACTTGAAAGTATCATGGAGGTCGGACTAAAAAATATATGTTGAGATTACAGGAGACTGTAGTTTTTCGGCAACCTAACAACGCCTTTCATTGAATGAGTTATTCACCAATCTTTGCTTAAGGCTACATCAAGAGGAAACAAACCTTAGAGATAGAACGTAGAACTACTGTATTGTGTCAAGTTTCAAGAAGCTAGCACAAACCGTGTTGATTTAGAGTTCGAACTGCATCTGTCAATATAGGAGAAAACAGAGTGAAACCTAAAAATTCAAACTCTTACTGCAAACGAATGCTTCAACCTAG